>NC_057797.1:515780290-515956590 GCF_018294505.1 Triticum aestivum | reverse complement strand
TCCAATTCGGACTTGGGGGGGGGGAGGGGCGCACGGATGCCCCTTGGCATCCTCTCTACTTCCTCCACTAGGCCCATTAAGGCCCGGTTACCGGGGGGTTCCGGTAACCTCCCGGTACTCCGGTAAAATGCCGATTTCACCCAGAACACTTCCGATGTCCAAACATAGGCTTCCAATATATCAATCTTCCCGTCTTGACCATTTCGAGACTCCTTGTCATGTCCATGATCACATCCGGGGCTCCGAACAACCTTCGGTACATCAAAACATATAAACTCATAATGAAACTGTCATCGTAACGTTAAGCGTGCGGACCCTCCGGGTTCGAGAACTATGTAGACATGACTGAGACACGTCTCCGGTCAATAACCAATAGCGGAACCTAGATGCTCATATTGGCTCCTACATATTCTACGAAGATCTTTATCGGTCAGACCGCATAACAACATACGTTGTTCCCTTTGTCATCGGTATGTTACTTGCCCGAGATTCGATCGTCGGTATCTTAATACCTAGTTCAATCTCGTTACCGGCAAGTCTCTTTACTCGTTCTGTAATACATCATCCCGCAACTAACTCATTAGTTGCAATGCTTGCAAGGCTTAAGTGATGTGCATTACCGAGAGGGCCCAGAGATACCTCTCCGACAATCGGAGTGACAAATCCTAATCTCGAAATACGCCAACCCAACAAGTACCTTCGGAGACACCTGTAGAGCACCTTTATAATCACCCAGTTACGTTGTGACGTTTGGTAGCACACAAAGTGTTCCTTCGGTAAACGGGAGTTGCATAATCTCATAGTCATAGGAACATGTATAAGTCATGAAGAAAGCAGTAGCAACATACTAAACGATCAAGTGCTAAGCTAACAGAATGGGTCAAGTCAATCACATCATTCTCCTAATGATGTGATACCGTTAATCAAATGACAACTCATGTCTATGGCTAGGAAACATAACCATCTTTGATCAACGAGCTAGTCAAGTAGAGGCATACTAGTGACACTCTGTTTGTCTATGTATTCACACAAGTATTATGTTTCCGGTTAATACAGTTCTAGCATGAATAATAAACATTTATCATGATATAAGGAAATAAATAATAACTTTATTATTGCCTCTAGGGCATATTTCCTTCATTGATAACCTTGGTTTCATATCTGAGGAAACTACCTACCGATGTGCTGCATCATCCCTTCCTCTTTGGGGAAAAAACTGACGCAGCTTCAAGCGACATCAAAAGGAATTTCTGGCGCTGTTGCCGGGGAGGATCTTCAACATAACCAGGTTCCTAATCAAAAATCTCATCTCCTCGCAATTTACATTATTTGCCATTTGCCTCTTGTTTTCCTCTCCTCCCCACTTCACAAAAATTTGCCGTTTTATTCGCCTCTCTTTTTCCGTTCGCCGTTTTCTTGTCGGATCTATTTTGAGTGCAATCTTGTTGTGTGGTTACCATGACTGAAGAGAACACCAAGTAATGTGATTTCTCAAATACCAACAACAATGATTTTATTGGCACTCCGCGTGCTCCTCCCGCCACTAGTGCGGAGACTTGTGATATTAATACTACTTTGCTGAATCTTGTTATGAAAGACCAATTTTCCGTTACTCCTAATGAGGATGCCACGTCCCATCTTAATACCTTTGTGGAATTATGCGATATGCAAAAGAAAAAAGATGTGGACACTGATGTGGTTATGATGAAATTATTTCCATTTTTCCTTGCGTGATTCTGCAAAAATTTGCTTCTCTTCTTTGCCTCGCAATAGTATCAATTCTTGGAATAAGTGCAAAGATGCTTTTATCACTAAGTATTTTCCTTCCGCAAAAATTATTTCCCTTAGAACCCAGATCATGAATTTCAAGCAACTTGAACATGAGAATGTTACACAATCTTGGGAAAGGATGAAAATGATGCTAAGGAATTGCCCAACTCATGGGTTAAATCTTTGGATGATCATACAAATTTTTTATGCGGGGTTGAATTTCGTTTCTCGTAATCTTTTAGATTCCGCCACAGGAGGTACTTTTATGGAAATTACTTTGGGTGAAGCCACCGAATTGCTTGATAATATCATGGCAAATTATTCGCAATGACATACCGAAAGGGCTCCTACTAGTAAAAAAAGTTAATTCGGTTGAAGAAATTTCTTCTTTGAGTGAAAAAATTGAAAAAGCTTTTAATAGTGATTTCTTTCGCAAAAGTGATGAAGATCTTAAGATGATTGGTGTTTCTTCTATTGATTCCTTGTTTAGTAAAGTTAATATTGATGAAAAAGGGACTGGAGAAGACGTCCCAATATTTCGGAGGGTGAAAATCTTGTTGGAAAATTGATGAAAGTGGGTTTGAAGAGGTCAAAACTTTAGCTAGAGATGTACCCACTCTTTTGGATTACAAAGACTTTAATTATGATAGTTGCTCTTTGATTGATTGTATTTCTTTGTTGCAATCCATGATAAATTCACCCCATGCTTATGAACAAAATAAAGCTTTTACTAAACATATTGTTGACGCTATGATGAAAGCTTTGGAAGAAAAATTGGAATTGGAAGTTTCAATTCCTAGAAAATTACATGATGAATGGTAACCTACTATCAAAGTCAAGATTAAAAATTATGAGTGTTTTGCTTTGTGTGACTTGGGTGCTAGTGTTTCTACAATTCCGAAATCTTTATGTGATGTGCTTGGTCTTACCCTCTGTTGGAAAAGGCAATGCCTAGGAGGCGCTTAGGCACGCCTAGGCGCTAGGCAATCGCCAAACGCCTCGCCTAGGGCATAAATGGAGGTCTAGGCAGGGAAAGCAAGAAATTACCTACCCAAGCAAGAAATCATGCCACATACTGCACTGATATGCCAAACGGGTTATATTCTAATGACAGTAGATGGTAATTAACTTATTTATATGCCCTAAACTAATATCAACACCCATATAATAATCACAAAATACACTACGAGTAAAAACTATATTACCGCCTAGGCCGCGCCTAGGGCGCTTAGGCACCGCCTAGGCACTAGGCGAAGGCCAACCGCCTCGCTTACGCCTACCGCTTTTTCCAACCTTGGTCTTACCGATATTGAATCATGTTCTTTGAATTTGCACTTGGTGGATTCTATTATTAAAAAGCCTATGGGAATAATTAATGATGTTCTGATTCTTGCAAATAGGAATTATGTGCCCATAGATATTTATTGTTCTTGATATTGATTGCAATCCGTCTTGTCCAATTATTCTTGGTAGACCGTTTTTACGCACTATTGGTGCCGTGATTGATATGAAAGAAGGCAATATTAAGTTCCAATTTCCTTTGAGGAAGGGTATGGAACACTTTCTTAGAATTATAATTAAGCCACCCTATGAATCAATCATGAGGGCATCTTATGGATCTTGAACCAAAGATGAAAAAACTTAGATCCTTGCTTTATGCCTGGCTAAGGGCGTAAAACTATAGCGCTTGTTTGGAGGCAACCCAATGAATAAAATTTTTTTTTTGCTTTTTGCTTCCTGTTCTTGATTGTTAACACAATTATGCTATTGCTATGATTGTGTTTTTTATGTTTAATTAGTTTTTGTGCTAAGTAAAGCCTTTAGGATCTTCTTGGGTGATAGTTGTTTGATCTTGCTGAAAAACAGAAACTTTTACGCTCATGAAATTAATTTTCATTTTTTACCAGAGAGTGATAAAATACCCATTCCAATTGCAGTATATCAAAATACACATTTCTCAGGTCGTCCTAATTTTCAGAGTTTTTGTAATTTCATAAGTATTCGAAATAGTCAGATTGCTACAGACTGTTATGTTTTGACAGATTCTGCTTTCTTTGTGTTGTGTGCTTATTTTGATGGCTCTATGGTTTTCTTTGATGAGTTTTTGCCATAGAAAAGTTGTAATATATTATATATAATACAAAAACAAAATATGAATTGGTTTTATACAACACTTATAGTAGTGGTATATTATTCTTATACTAAGGGATCTCACGAGGGTTTTGTTGAGTTTTGTGTGATTGAAGTTTTCAAGTTTTGCGTTATCTTACAATGGATGAAGGAAGGATGTAAGAGCCTAAGCTTGGGGATGCCCCAACATCCCAAGCTATTATCCAAGAATAAGCAACTAACTAAGCTTGGGGATGCCCCCGAGTGTCATCCCCGCTTTCTTCCAACAACTATCAGTATTTTACTCGAGACTATATTTTTATTCGCCACATGATATGTGTTTTGCTTGGAGCGTCTTGTATGATATGTTTCTTTTCTTGTTTTATTTTGTGTTTTAAGTCATCAATCCTTGCTGGACACACCTGTTTGAGAGAGCCAAAATTATGTCATGACTTGTTAGAATTGCTCTCTATGCTTCACTTAAATCTTTTATGAGCAATGGACTTGCTCTAGTGCTTCACTTATATCTTTTTGAGTATGGTGTGCTTTGCTATTTTTGAAGAAATGCTCTCTTGCTTCACTTAGATTTATTTGAGAGTTAGTAAAATTTTGAAGAAATTCTCTCTTGCTTCACTTAAATTATTTTGAGAGAAAGAAAATTTGTTATGCTCATGATTTTCACTTATATTTGTTTGAGCTTATGAAAAGCAACACATGAAAATTAGTCCCAAAGTGATAGATATCCAAGAAGGATAAAGAAAAGAGAAAAAAATGTCATGATGATCATTGGACAAAATAAACTTGATTCTTAGTAATAGTTTTGAGATATGATGATGTGATATGTGAGTCATCTTGATGAGTAATTATGCTTTAGTAAGAATATCAGTGTTAAGGTTTGTGATTCCCTATGCATGCATGAAAGTTAATAATCATGCAATGAAATTATATCCTACTTATGGTGCATTATTCAGTGTTAATTATTCTTAATGATTGCTTATGAGACTATTCGTTTCTTGGTTGGTCGCTTCCCAATCTTTTGCTAGCCTTCATTTTGCACTAAGTATGATCACTACTTGTGCATCCAAAATCCCTTAAACCAGTTTTGCCACATGAGTCCACTATATCTACCTATATGTGGTATTATTTTGCCATTCTAAGCAAATTTGCATGTGCCATCTCTAATTTTCAAAATAAACTTCTCTTTTGTGTGTTTGTTTCACTCGCAGAGCGGTGAGGGGTGGCTAATATTTTCCATGCTAGATGTGTTATTCTCAAGATGAGTGTTTATTGACTTGTCATTGCATGAGAGTAAGGCAAAGGTATTAGGCATGCCCAGTCCCGAAATGCAAAATAAATAGATTTACTTTATGTTGTCAAATAATAAATTCCTTGGAAAGTGTTGGTATGGAGTGCACCCATGGATACGGTTAGCCATGGAAAGTGAAAGATGGTGGAAAAAGGAATAAACTTTATTTTCTATTTGGGAACAACCTATGATATATGTATGCATGGAAAGTATTGGAAACTCTAAGTTGTTTTCGTTGGTGGGATGGATACACCTCTCAAAATGTTTTTATCTCTAATTTTTTTGCTTTGCGCTCTGGCACCTCTACAAATCCCTACTTCCCTTTGCAAAGGGCCTTTCTTTACTTTAGGAAATTTTTATTTTGAATCTCCATCTTATCTTATAAAAGCACCAACTAGGAGGCAATACGATTCTACTTAAGTTTTGGGTGTAGCTAATATTCGAGTGTGTTTCATGAATGGATCATTGTTTGAGCATGATGGGCTAGGGATAACTTATTTTAGCGTTGATATTTTGAAAGACATGGTTGCTTGTTGATATGCTTGAGTCACATGAAAGTCCAAATGTCCATGCTATAAAGAAAAGAATATGCTATGACATGATGAACAACACTCCACATCAAAAATTCTATTTTTATCACTTACCTACTGAAGGACGAGTAGGAGTTAAGCTTGGGGATGCTGATAAGTCTCCAACGTATCTACAATTTTTGATTGTTTCATGCTGTTTTATTATTAATCTTGGATGTTTTATAATCATTTTATAGTCAGCTTATATCATTTTTTGGTACTAACCTATTGACATAGTGCCAAGTGCCAGTTGCTGTTTTTTCCATGTTTTTTACATCACAAAAAATCAATATCAAACGGAGTCCAAATGCCACGAAACTTTACAGAGATTTTTTATGGACCATATGGAAGATATTGGGCCCTGGTTGCACCTGGGGGGAGTCCCGAGGAGGGGACAACCCACCAGGGCACGCCCTGGTGGGTTGTGCCCACCTCGGGTGCCCCCGGACTGCCTCTTTTCTCTATAAATACCCCCAAAATACCAGAACCCTAGGGGAGTCGACAAAATATTCATCTAGCCGCCACAGAGTCCAGAACCATCATATCCAATCTAGACACCATCACAGAGGAGTTCACCACTTCCATTGGTGCCTCTCCGGTGATGCGTGAGTAGTTCTTTGTAGACCTTCGGGTCCGTAGTTAGTAGCTAGATGGCTTCATCTCTCTATCTCTTGATTCTCAATACAATGGTCTCTTGGAGATCCATATGATGTAAATCTTTTGTGGTGTGTTTGTTGGGATCGATGAACTTTGAGTTTATGATCAGATCTATCTTTTTATACCCATGAAAGTATTTGAGTTTCTTTGATCTCTTTTATGCATGATCTTTTATAGCCCCGTATTTCTTCTCCGATATTTGGGTTTTGTCTGGCCAACTTGGTCTATTTATCTTGCAATGGGAAGAGGTGCCCAGTAGTGGGTTCGATCTTACGGTGCTTGATCCCAGTGACAGAAAGGGAACCGACACGTATGTATCATTGCTACAAAGGATAAAAAGATAGGATCTATATCTACCACCATAGATAAACGAATCTCGTCTACATCATGTAATCGTTCTTATTGCATTGCTCCATTTTTCCATGAACTTAATACACTAGATGCATGCTGGATAGTGGTCGATGTGTGGAGTAATAGTAGTAGATGCAGGCAAGAGTCGGTCTAGTAATCTTCGACGTGATGCCTATGTAATGAACATTGCCAGGATATCGTCATCATTATTTGAGGTTCTATCAATTGCCCAACAGTAATTTGTTCACCCACCACCTTGCTATTTTTCTCGAGAGAAGCCACTAGTGAAACCTACGCCCCCTATGTCTCTTTCTCATATTATTTGCCTTCGCGATCTATTTTTATTTGCTTTTATTTTCATATCTATTAAACCAAAAAACCCAAAAATATCTTGCTGCAATTTATTTTATTTGGTGTTCGATCTATCAATATTTACAACTCTCTCCCGTCAACATGCCATTTCTGGCGCCGTTACCCAAAAGGGATTGACAACCCCTTTAACACGCCGGGTTGCGAGTGGTTGTTATTTGTGTGTAGGGGCTGATTACGTTGTGTTGCTTGGTTCTCCTACTGGTTCGATAACCTTGGTTTCATATCTGAGGGAAATACCTACCGCCTTGTGCTGCATCATATCTGACATCATGAACATATCCAAATAAAAACCAAGAGAGCTCATTGGTGTCGATGAGGTCGAGAGGGCTGGAGTTCCATAGGGGGCTCCACCGCCGGGAAAGGACAGTTGTCCGCGCCCCATATTTGATTGGGAGGAGGGAGAAGATGAATGTCAACATATCATCGGGGAGGCTACTAATGAAGTCTAGGCCTGCTGGAGTCGCTTGTGGTTCTAGCTCGCCCCGCCTCTGCTTGTTGGCAACCCTGTTCTCCACCTCCGGAGTCTCCTTGTCAGCGGCGCTTTCTGATAGAAATGGGAGTACATGGAATATTTAGTTAAAATAGGGCAATAGAAAAGTTTATTAGTAACTAGAAGTTATTAGGTAGGAATATAGTAATAAAAGGGAATAACAATTGGTTGCTTAAATACTACACAATTCGTTTGATATTGCTGGGTAAGTCAACATGCAAATAGTTGAAAACAAAATGTGCTGCATCGTTAATTTGCCTAATATATCATTGGCTTCCTCACTAATCAGTGTAGGTGTCACAGGAACAGGTTTTTGTGATGGACTACTTTCCAATAAGGGAGCAGGTACAGTTACCTCATCAAGTTCTACTTTCCTCCCACTCACTTCTTTCGAGAGAAACTCCCTCTCTAGAAAGGATCCATTCTTAGCAACAAATGTCTTGCCTTTGGATCTGTGATATAAGGTGTACCCAACAATCTCCATTGGGTATCCTATGAAGACACATTTCTCTGATTTAGGTTCGTGCTTATCAGGTTGAAGTTTTTTCACATAAGCATTGCAGCCCCAAACTTTAAGAAACGACAACTTTGGTTTCTTGCCAAACCATAGTTCATAAGGCGTCGTCTCAACGGATTTAGATGGTGCGCTATTTAATGTGAATGCAACTGTCTCTAAAGCATAACCCCCAAACGATAGCGGTAAATCAGTAAGAGACATCATAGATCACACCATATCTAGTAAAGTACGGTTACGACGTTCGGACACACCATTACATTGTGGTGTTTCGGGTGGTGTGAGTTGCGAAACTATTCCACATTGTTTCAAATGAAGACCAAACTTGTAACTCAAATATTCTCCTCCACGATCAGATCGTAGAATCTTTATTTTCTTGTTACGATGATTTTCCACTTCACTCTGAAATTCTTTGAACTTTTCAAATGTTTCAGACTTATGTTTCATCAAGTAGATATACCCATATCTGCTCAAATCATCTGTGAAGGTGAGAAAATAAGGATACCCGCCACGAGCCTCAACATTCATCGGACCACATACATCAGTATGTATGATTTCCAACAAATCTGTTGCTCGCTCCATAGTTTCGGAGAACAGCGTTTTAGTCATCTTTCCCATAAGGCATGGTTCGCAAGTACCAAGTGATTCATAATCAAGTGATTCCAAAAGTCCATCAGAATGGAATTCTTCATACGCTTTACACCAATATGACCTAAACGGCAGTGCCACAAATAAGTTGCACTATCATTATCAACTCTGCATCTTTTGGCTTCAACATTATGAATATGTGTATCACTACTATCGAGATTCTTTAAAAATAGACCACTCTTCAAGGGTGCAAGACCATAAAAGATATTACTCATATAAATAGAACAACCATTATTCTCTGATTTAAATCAATAACCGTCTCGCATCAAACAAGATCCAGATATAATGTTCATGCTCAACGTTGGCACCAAATAACAATTGTTCAGGTCTAATACTAATCCCAAAGGTAGATGTAGAGGTAGCATGCCGACGGCGATCACATCGACTTTGGAACCATTTCCCACGCGCATCGTCACCTCGTCCTTAGCCAATCTTCGCTTAATCTGTAGTCCCTGTTTCGGGTTGCAAATATTAGCAACAGAACTAGTATCAAATACCCAGGTGCTACTGCAAGCTTTAGTAAGGTACACTTCAATAACATGTATATCACATATACCTTTGTTCACCTTGCCATCTGATACGTCCATTCTGCGTCATGCTTTTATATCGATATTTATTGCATTATGGACTGTTATTTCACTTTATGTCACAATACTTATGGCTATTCTCTCTTATTTTACAAGGTTTACATAAGGAGGGAGAATGCCGACAGGTGGAATTCTAGGCTGGAAAAGGAGAAAATATTAGAGACCTATTCTGCGCAACTCCAAAAGTCCTGAAACTCCACGGAACATCTTAAAATAAATAAAGAAAAATCTACGCCAAAGATGAAGGCCAGGGGGCCCACACCCTGCTCATGAGGGTGGGGGGCGCACCCCCCCTAGGGTGCGCCCCCCAACCTCTTGGGCCCCCTGGTGGCTCTCCGACGTCCACCTTCTCCTATATGAAGTCTTTGATGAGAAAAAATCACAGGGAACTTTTCGGGACGAGACTCCGCCACCACGAGGCGGAACCTTGGCGGAACCAATCTAGAGCTCCGGCAGAGCTGTTCTGCCGGGGATACTTCCCTCCGGGAGGGGGAAATCATCACCATCGCTCCTCTCATCGGAGAGGGAAATCTCCATCAACATCTTCACCAGCACCATCTCATCTCCAAACCCTAGTTCATCTCTTGTATCCAATTCTTGTCTCAAAGTCCGGGATTGGTGCTAGTAGGTTGCTAGTAGTGTTGATTACTCCTTGTAGTTGATGCTAGTTGGTTTATTTGGTGGAAGATCATATGTTCAGATCCTATATGCATATTACTACCCCTCTGATCATGAACATGAATATGCTTTGTGAGTAATTACTTTTGTTCCTGAGGACAAGGGAGAAGTCTTTCTATTAGTAGTCATGTGAATTTGGTATTCGTTTGATATTTTGATAAGATGTATGTTGTCTAGCCTCTAGTGGTGTTATGTGAACGTCGACTACATAACACTTCACCATTATTTGGGCCTAGAGGAGGGCATTGGGAAGTAATAAGTAGATGATGGGTTGCTAGAGTGACAGAAGCTTAAACCCTAGTTTATGCGTTGCTTCGTAAGGGGCTGATTTGGATCCACATGTTTCATGCTATGGTTAGGTTTACCTTAATACTTTTGTTGTAGTTGCGGATGCTTGCAATAGAGGTTAATCATAAGTGGGATGCTTGTTCAAGTAAGAACAGCACCCAAGCACTGGTCCACCCACATATTAAATTATCAAAGTATCGAACGCGAATCATATGAACGTGATGAAAACTAGCTTGACGATATTCCCATGTGTCCTCGGGAGCGCTTTTCCTATTATAAGAGTTTTTTCCGGCTTGTCCTTTGCTACAAAAGGATTGGGCCACCTTGCTGCACTTTATTTACGTTTGTTACTTGTTGCTCCTTACAATTTATCCCGTCACAAAACTATCTATTACCACTTATTTTAGTACTTGCAGAGAATACCTTGCTGAAAACCGCTTATCATTTCCTTCTACTCCTCGTTGGGTTCAACACTCTTACTTATCGAAAGGACTAGGATAGATCCCCTATACTTGTGGGTTATCAAGACTCTTTTCTGGCGCCGTTGCCGGGGAGTGTAGCACCTTTGGTAGGTGGAATTTGGTAAGGAAAATTTTATATAGTGTGCTGGAATTTACTGTCACTTGTTACTATGGAAAGTAATTCTCTGAGGGGATTGTTCGGGGTATCTTCACCCCGTCCAGTAGAGCAAATAGTTTCTCCTCAACCTACTGAACCTATTGAAAATTAAACTCCTTTTGAATTTCCTTCGGGTATGATGGAAAACTGCTAGCTAACCCTTTTACAGGAGATGGAACAAAGCATCCTGATGAGCACTTAATATATGTGGATGAAGTTTGTGGATTATTTAAGTTTGCAGGTATACCCGATGATGTTGCTAAGAAGAAGGTTTTCCCTTTGTCTTTGAAGGGAGACGCATTGATATGGTATAGGCTATGTGATGATATGAGATCATGGGACTATAAAAGATTGAAGCTGGAATTTCATCAAAAGTGTTACCCTATGCATCTTGTTCATCGTGATCGCAATTATATATATAATTTCTGGCCTTGCGAAGGAGAAAGCATCACTCAAGCTTGGGGGAAGCTTAAATCAATGTTATATTCATGCCCCAATCATGAGCTCTCAAGAGAAATGATTATTCAAAATTTATATGCTCGGCTTTCTGAAAACAATCGCACCATGCTCGATACTTCTTGTGTTGGCTCTTTTATGATAAAGACTATTGAATTCAGATGGAATTTATTGGATAGAATTAAACGCAACTCTGAGGATTGGGACCTCGATGAAGGTAAGGAGTCAGGTATGACACCTAAGTTTGATTGTGTTAAATCTTTTATGGATACCGATATTTTCCGTAAGTTTAGCACTAAATATGGACTTAACTCTGAGATAGTAGCTTCTTTCTGTGAATCTTTTGCTACTTATGTTGATCTCCCTAAGGAGAAGTGGTTTAAATATCATCCTCCCATAGAAGTAAAAGTAGCTGCACCTATTAAAGTTGAAGAAAAGACCGTCACTTATAATGATCCTATTGTTCCTACTTCTTATATTGAGAAACCACCTTTCCCTGTTAGAATAAAGGGTCATGATAAAGCTTCAACTGTTGTTCATAAAAGCACTATTAGAACTTATACACCTCCTGAGCAAGTTAAAGTAGAACCTAATATTGCTATTGTTAAAGATCTCTTGTCTGATAATATTGATGGGCATGTTATTCAGTTCGAAGGTGAAACTGCTAGAATTGCTAAACCTTGTGATAAAGATAAACATAGACCTGTGGTAGGCGTGCCTGTTATTTCTGTTAAAATAGGAGATCATTGTTACCATGGCTTATGTGATATGGGTGCTAGTGCTAGTGTAATACCTATTGACTTATACAAAGAAATGAAGAATGAAATTGCACCTGCTGAGTTAGAAGATATTGATGTCACAATTAAACTTGCCAATAGAGATACTATTTCACCAATTGGAATTGTTAGAGATGTTGAAGTCTTGTGTGGGAAAACTAAACATCCTGCTGACTTTCTTGTTCATGGTTCCCCACAAGATAGCTTTTGTCCCATTATATTTGGTAGACCCTTCTTAAATACTGTCAATGCTACCATAGACTGCACAAAGAATGTTGTTACTATTGGCTTGGATGATATGGTTCATGAGTTTAATTTTTCTAAATTTAGTAAACAACATCGTGAGGAAGAATTGCCTAGTAAGGATGAAATTATTGGTCTTGCTTCTATTGTCGTACCTCCTAGTGATCCTTTAGAACACTATTTGCTAGACCATGAAAATGATATGTTCATGAATGAAAGAAGGGAAATAGATGAAGTATTCTTTAAACAGGAACCTATTGTCGTACGTCCTCCACCCAAGGGTGATCTTGTGTTTGAGCTTAAACCTTTGCCTGATAATCTTAAATATGCTTATCTTGATGAAAAGAAGATATATCCTGTTATTATTAGTGCTAACCTTTCAGAGCATGAAGAAGAAAGATTATTGAAAACTCTGAAGAAGCACCGTGCTGCTATTGGATATACTCTTGACGATCTTAAGGGCATTAGTCCCACTCTATGTCAACATAAAATAAATTTGGAAGCAGATGCCAAACCAGTTCGTGATCCTCAACGACGTCTGAATCCTAAAATGAAAGAAGTGGTAAGAAAAGAAATACTAAAGCTTCTGGAGGCAGGTATAATCTATCCCGTTGCTGATAGTGAGTGGGTAAGTCCTGTCCATTGTGTCCCTAAGAAGGGAGGTATTACTGTAGCTCCTAATGATAAAGATGAATTGATTCCACAAAGAATTATCACAGGTTATAGGATGGTAATTGATTTCCGCAAATTAAATAAAGCTACTAAGAAATATCATTACCTCTTACCTTTTATTGATCAAATGCTAGAAAGATTATGCAAACATACACACTATTGCTTTCTAGATGGTTATTCTGGTTTCTCTCAAATACCTGTGTCGTCTAGAGATCAATCAAAGACTGCTTTTACATGCCCTTTTGGTACTTTTGCTTATAGACGTATGCCTTTTGGTTTATGTAATGCACCTGCTACCTTTCAAAGATGCATGATGGCTATATTCTCTAACTTTTGTGAAAAGATTTGTGAGGTTTTCATGGACGACTTTTCCGTCTATGGTTCCTCTTTTGATGATTGCTTGAGCAATCTTGATCGAGTTTTGCAGAGATGTGAAGAAACTAATCTTGTTCTGAATTGGGAAAAGTGCCATTTTATGGTTAATGAAGGTATTGTCTTGGGGCACAAAGTTTCTGAAAGAGGTATTGAAGTTGATAAAGCCAAGGTTGATGCTATTGAAAATATGCCATGTCCCAAGGACATCAAAGGTATAAGAAGTTTCCTTGGTCACGCCGGATTTTACATGAGGTTCATTAAGGACTTCTCAAAAATTTCTCGGCCTCTGACTAATTTATTGCAAAAAGATATACCATTTGTCTTTGATGATGATTGTGTGGAAGCATTTGAAATACTTAAGAAAGCATTAGTCTCTGCACCTGTTGTTCTGCCACCTGATTGGAATTTACCCTTTGAAATTATGTGTGATGATAGTGATTATGCTGTAGGTGCTGTTCTAGGGCAAAGAGTTGATAAGAAATTAAATGTTATTCATTATGCTAGTAAGACTCAAGACAATGCTCAAAGAAATTATGCTACTACTGAAAAAGAGCTTTTAGTAGTTGTATTTGCTTGTGACAAGTTCAGATCTTATATTGTTGATTCTAAAGTAACTATTCAAACTGATCATGCTGCTATTAAATATCTTATGGAAAAGAAAGATGCTAAACCTAGACTTATTAGATGGGTTCTCTTGCTACAAGAATTTGATTTACATATTGTTGATAGAAAGGGAGCTGAGAACCCCGTTGCAGACAACTTGTCTAGGTTAGAGAATATTCTTGATGACCCACTACCTATTAATGATAGCTTTCCCGATGAACAATTAAATGTTATAAGTACTTCTCGTAGTACTCCATGGTATGCTGATTATGCTAATTATATTGTTGCTAAATTTATACCACCTAGCTTCACATACCAACAAAAGAAAAAGTTCTTCTATGACTTGAGACATTACTTTTGGGATGACCCACATCTTTATAAAGAAGGAGTAGATGGTGTTATTAGACGTTGTGTACCTGAGCATGAACAGGAACAGATCCTACGCAAGTGTCATTCCGAGGCTTATGGAGGACACCACACTGGAGATAGAACTGCAGATAAGGTATTGCAATCTGGTTTTTATTGGCCTACTGTCTTCAAGGATGCCCGTATGTTTGTCTTGTCTTGTGATGAATGTCAAAGAATTGGTAATATTAGTAGACGTCAAGAAATGCCTATGAATTATTCTCTTGTTATTGAACCGTTTGATGTTTGGGGCTTTGATTATATGGGACCTTTTCCTGCCTCTAATGGATACACACAAATTCTAGTTGCTGTTGATTATGTTACTAAGTGGGTAGAAGCTAATCCAACTAGTAGTGCTGATCATAACACTTCTATTAAAATGCTTAAAGAAGTTATTTTTCCGAGGTTTGGAGTCCCTAGATATTTAATGACTGATGGTGGTTCACACTTTATTCATGGTGCTTTTCGTAAAATGCTTGCTAAGTATGATGTTAATCACAGAATTGCATCTCCTTATCACCCACAGTCTAGTGGTCAAGTAGATTTAAGTCAAAATGGGAATGGGCCGGCCCGGACCTGGCCTTGGACCTGGCCCGTGGCCTCAAGGCCAATTTCAAGGGGCCACAGGTCGACCCATTCTGACTAAATCCTGTGGCCTCGCTGGCCCATTGGGTACCCCAGGGCCGACCAAAAATTCAGCTAGAATTACACACAACATTACACTGATGCACAACCATACAAAAACTGAATGTACACAATCATACATATGGATCAACTCTCAGTATGGAAGATTCATCTCAATCAGAGAACTATACAAGGGAATTCTCCACAATCACTTATGCAGATTTAAGCAATCTCAACTTCAAACACAAATCCTAGCTACTAATCAATTTTGCAGAAAATAACATGTGCACAACCACTGCAGCTACATGTGCAAGACGCAAGAAATCAACATAAATCCTAGCTACTAATCCTAGCTAGCAAGAAATTGCACAGCCGCTGCTACATAGCTACAGCCGAACAGGAGTACAGGACGCAAGATATCGCACAGCCGCTCCAGCTAGCTAGCTACCTGTGCTTGGCGACCGGGATGGAGAGCTAGACGGTGACCCGGGACGGCGAGCTTGAGGCGCACCAGCGGGAGGAACACCGGCGGCGGCAGAGACGGCCGGGGCCGGGCGGCGATAGAGACAGTCGTGGGCGACCGGTGGCAGAGACGGTCGGGGGCGGCCGACGGCGAAAGAGATTGGTCGAGGGCGGCCGCAGAGATGGACTAAGGGCGTAGCTCTCATCTGGGTCGACCCGTGTGATCCATCGGGTCAGACGGTGCCGGCTCCACTGACCCGTCTATTGCTTAAGGCGAACCCGCCTGGCCCATTGGCCTCGAGATTTTGGGTCGGGTCAGTGACCCAGCGGGCCGACCCGGCCCATTCCCATCTTGAGAGTTAAGCAATAGAGAGCTCAAATTAATTTTGCAAAAGACTGTTAATAGGTCTAGAAAGAATTGGTCCAAGAAACTTGATGATGCATTATGGGCTTATAGAACCGCATACAAAAATCTTATGGGTATGTCTCCGTATAAAATGGTTTATGGAAAAGCATGTCACTTACCTCTCGAACTAGAACATAAGGCGCATTGGGCTATTAAAGAGCTCAACTATGATTTTAAACTTGCCGGTGAGAAGAGGTTACTTGATATTAGCTCACTTGATGAATGGAGAACCCACGCTTATGAAAATGCCAAGTTGTATAAAGAAAAAGTCAAAAGATGGCATGACAAAAGGATACAAAAGCGTGAGTTTAATGTAGGTGATTATGTATTGCTATACAATTCTCATTTAAGATTTTTGCAGGAAAACTTCTCTCTAAATGGGAAGGCCCCTATGTTATCGAAGAGGTCTATCGTTCCGGTGCCATAAAAATCAACAACTTCGAGGGCACAAATCCGAAGGTGGTAAACGGTCAAAGAATCAAACATTATATCTCAGGTAATCCCATAAATGTTGAAACCAATGTTATTGAAACCGTAGCCCCGGAGGAATACATAAGGGACACTTTCCGGAACGTTTCAGACTCCAAAAAGGAATAGGTATGTTGTACGGTAAGTAAACTGACTCCAAAACAATTTTTAAGGCAATATTTCTCCATTTTGGAATATTTAGAAAAATAGAAAAATAAGTAGCAGTCCGGGAAGGACACGAGGGCCCCCCGAGGGTGGTGGGCGCGCCCCTACCTCGTGAGCACCTCGTGTGCCTTCCGGACTCCGTTTTCTTACACGTTACGTATTTTGGTTGGTAAAAATTCATTATATAACCTCCCGTATCATGCAAACCTCCTCTGTTCTTGTTTTCGAGCTGTTGCTGCTGCAGATTAGAGCAAGATGTCTTCTCAAGAGTCAATCAGGGAGAGCCGGGTATCTAATCTGGCACCGGAACCAAGGGCAAACAGCGACGCTGACCACTTTGGGCCAGCAACGGAGGAAGAGATGGATGCTGACTTGATGAGAGTAGATGCCATGGAGTATGAAGAATTCACATCTTGCCTCCGAGCTGGGCTCACGATGGGGGAACTACAGAGCTAAGCTATTCCAAATTCGGTTATCCCTTCTAATGTTAGATCTCTTTCTTATGAAAATATGAAGAGGAGTGTCACTTGTTCTCCCGCAGCTATGCAACACCCTTGGGTGCAAGGAGCTTTAGCTGTCACAGGAAAGTTTCGTAAGGAAATAATGGACCTCAAACAGCAGGTCAATAAGCTCGAGGAGGAAAACTGCATCCTGAGGGGAATCATCGCCAAGAATATTACACCGACAACAAAGAAGGAGATATATCACATGGGTATGGGCACTCCCCTTGGCAACTGCCAAGCTTGGGGGAGGTGCCCCGGTATCGTATCATAATCACAACTCCTATCTTTACTGTTTTTCTTAGTTCGATCCTATTAGAAGTATCTTGATCTAGTAGAATAAAGTTTATGGCATGATCTAGTTTTGAGTTTTGATTTATGATCTTTCTTTGTAATCGAGCCCGTGGGCTATATATAATAAAGATTAGTGTTGAGTCAAGGGCTTGATTATTTTGCCATGATCTTGGATGAATAAAAGAAAAGAGAAAAGGAATAAAAAGAAACAAAGAGTTCATATTGATCTTATTGAGAGTAATGACTTCACATAGAAAGAGTATGATGACTAAAAGTTGTTGGGAGTTGGCAGACATAGCTTTGGTCATTGTTGCAATTAATAGGAAGTAATAAGGAAAGAGAGGTTTCACATATAGATATATTATCATTGACATCTTTTATGATTGAGAGCACTCACTAAAATATGACATGCTAAAGAGTTGATGTTGGACAAGGAAGACAACGTAATGAGTTATGTCTTTCTTATATCTGAGATAAAGTATGTTGTCATGGATCCTCTAACTTGTTGAGCTTGCCTTTCCCCCTCATGCTAGCCAAATTCTCAGCACCAAGTAGAAATACTACTTGTGCTTCCAAATACCCTTAAACCAGTTTTGCCATGAGAGTCCACCATATCTACCTATGGATTGAGTAAGATCCTTCAAGTAAGTTGTCATCGGTGCAAAGAAATAAAAATTTCTCTAAATATGTATGATTGATTGGTGTGGGATAAATAAGCTTTATACGATCTTGTGACGTGTAAGTAATAAAAGCGACGGACTGCATAATAAAGGTTCATATCACAAGGGGCAATATAAAGTGATGTTCTTTCGCATTGAGATTTTATGCATCCAACCATAAAAGCGCATGGCAACCTCTGCTTCCCTCTGTGAAGGGCCTATCCTTTATTATTATCTTCTACCTTATGCAAGAGTCATGGTGATCTTCACCTTTTCTTTTTCATTTTATCCTTTGGCAAGCTCAGCATGTTGGAAAGAACATGATATATATATATATATCTAATTGGATGTAGGGGAGCATGAACCATTATTGTTGACATTACCCTTGAGGTAAAAGGTTGTGGGGCAAAACTATAAGCTCCTATCTTTCTCTGTGTCCGATTAAAACTCCGTAACCATAAGTATCGTGTGAGTGTTAGCAATTATGCAGGACTAAATGATAGTTGAGTATGTGGACTTGCTTTTTAGCTCTAACATAGACTCTTTCCGATGTTATGATAAATTGCAATTGTTTCAATGACTGAGATTATAGTTTGTCGGAGCCCAATAAGGTTTATGATTTATACTTTTGCATTGTGAATAGATCATCACTTGAACATAAGTAATCATATAACAAAATCTATATATGTTGCTGCTATCAGAATAATCATGATGCCTTCATGTCCGTATTTTATTTTTTATTGACGCCTCTACCTCTAAACATGAGGACATATTTATTGTTATTGGCTTTTCGCTTAAGGACAAGTGAGGTCTAAGCTTGGGGGAGTTGATACGTCCATTTTGCATCATGCTTTTATATTGATATTTATTGCATTACGGACTGTTATTTCACTTTATGTCACAATACTTATGGCTATTCTCTCTTATTTTACAAGGTTTACATAAGGAGGGAGAATGCCGGCAGCTGGAATTCTGGGCTGGAAAAGGAGCAAGTATTAGAGACCTATTCTGCGCAACTCCAAAAGTCCTGAAACTCCACGGAACATCTTAAAATAAATAAAGAAAAATCCACGCCAAAGATGAAGGCCAGGGGGCCCACACCCTGCTCACGAGGGTGGGCGGCGCGCCCCCCTAGGGCGCGCCCCCTACCTCATGGGCCCCCTGGTGGCTCTCCGACGTCCATCTTCTCCTATATGAAGTCTTTCGATGAGAAAAAAATCAGAGGGAACTTTTCGGGACGAGACTCCGCCGGCACGAGGCGGAACCTTCGCGGAACCAATCTAGAGCTCTGGCAGAGCTGTTCTGCCAGGGATACTTCCCTCCGGGAGGGGGAAATCATCACCATCGCTCCTCTCATCGGGAGAGGGCAATCTCCATCAACATCTTCACCAACACCATCTCATCTCCAAACCCTAGTTCATCTCTTGTATCCAATTCTTCTCTCAATGTCCGGGATTGGTGCTAGTAGGTTGCTAGTAGTGTTGATTACTCCTTGTAGTTGATGCTAGTTGGTTTATTTCGTGGAAAATCATATGTTCAGATCCTATATGCATATTATTACCCCTCTGATCATGAACATGAATATGCTTTGTGAGTAATTATGTTTGTTCCTGAGGACGAGGGAGAAGTCTTGCTATTAGCAGTCATGTGAATTTGGTATTCGTTTGATATTTTGATAAGATGTATGTTGTCTAGCCTCTAGTGGTGTTATGTGAACGTCGACTACATAACACTTCACCATTATTTGGGCCTAGAGGAAGGCATTGGGAAGTAATAAGTAGATGATGGGTTGCTAGAGTGACAGAAGCTTAAACCCTAGTTTTTGCGTTGCTTCGTAAGGGGTTGATTTGGATCCACATGTTTCATGCTATGGTTAGATTTACCTTAATACTTTTGTTGTAGTTGCGGATACTTGCAATAGAGGTTAATCATAAGTGGGATGCTTGTTCAAGTAAGAACAGCACCCAAGAACTGGTCCACCCACGTATCAAATTATCAAAGTATCGAACGCGAATCATATGAACATGATGAAAACTAGCTTGACGATATTCCCATGTGTCCTCGGGAGCGCTTTTCCTATTATAAGAGTTTGTTCCGGCTTGTCCTTTGCTACAAAAGGATTGGGCCACCTTGCTGCACTTTATTTACATTTGTTACTTGTTGCTCGTTACAATTTATCCCGTCACAAAACTATCTGTTACCACTTATTTCAGTACTTGCAGAGAATACCTTGCTGAAAACCGCTTATCATTTCCTTATCCTCCTCGTTGGGTTCGACACTCTTACTATGATAGATCCCCTATACTTGTGGGTCATCACCATCCTTCTTATCTGCCAAATACTTAGGGTAGTTCCGCTTCTAGTGACCAGTCCCTTTGCAGTAGAAGCACTCAGTCTTAGGCTTAGGTCCAGACTTGGGTTTCTTCTCTTGAGCAGCAACTTGTTTGTTGTTCTTCTTGAAGTTCCCTTTCTTCTTCCCTTTACCCTTTTTCTTGAAACTGGTGGTCTTGTTGACCATCAACACTTGATGCTCGTTCTTGATTTCTACCTCCACAGCTTTTAGCATTGCGAAGAGCTCGGGAATCGTCTTATCCATCCCTTGCATATTATAGTTCATCACGAAGCTCTTCTAGCTTGGTGGAAGTGATTGAAGAACTATTTCAATGACACTATCAACAGGAAGATTAACTCCCAGTTGAGTCAAGTGGTTATGGTACCCAGACATTCTGAGTATATGTTCACTGACAGAACTATTCTCCAAATTGCACCTATAGAACTTATTGGAGACTTCATATCTCTCAATTCGGGCATTTGCTTGAAATATTAACTTCAACTCCTGGAACATATCATATGCTCCATGACGTTCAAAGCGTCAGTGAAGTCCCGGTTCTAAGCCGTAATTAAAGCATGGCACACTGAACTATCGAGTAGTCATTAGCTTTGCTCTGCCAGACGTTCATAACATCTAGCGTTGCTCCCGCAGCGGGTTTCGCACCTAGTGGTGCTTCCAGGACGTAATTCTTCTATGCAACAATGAGGATAATCCTCAAGTCACGGACCCAGTCCGTGTAATTGCTACCATCATCTTTCAACTTTGCTTTCTCAAGGAACGCATTAAAATTCAATGGAACAACATGGGCCATCTATCTACAACAACATAGACAAGCAAAATACTATCAGGTACTAAGTTCATGATAAATTAAAGTTCGATTAATCATATTTAAGAACTCCCACTTAGATAGACATCCCTCTAATCATCTAAGTGATCACATGATCCAAATGAACTAAACCCTGACCGATCATCACGTGAAATGGAGTAGTTTTCAATGGTGAACATCACTATGTTGATCATATCTACTATATGATTCACGCTCGACCTTTCGGTCTCAGTGTTCCGAGGCCATATCTGCATATGCTAGGCTCGTCAAGTTTAACCCGAGTATTTTTGTGTGTGCAAAACTGGCTTGCACCCGTTGTATGTGAACGTAGAGCTTATCACACCAGATCATCACGTGGTGTCTCGGCACGACGAACTTTGGCAACGGTGCATACTTAGGGAGAACACTTCTACCTTGAAATTTAGTGAGAGATCATCTTATAATGCTACTGTCAATCAAGCAGAATAATATGCATAAAGGATAAACATCACATGCAATCAATATAAGTGATATGATATGGCCATCATCATCGTGTGCCTTTGATATCCATCTGCAAAGCACCGTCATGATCATCATCGTCACCGGTGCGACGCCTTGATCTCCATCATAGCATCGTTGTCGTCCAGCCAAATATTGCTTCTATGACTATCGCTACCGTTTAGTGATAAAGTAAAGCAATTACAGGGCGATTGCATTTCATACAATAAAGCGACAATCATATGGCTCCTGCCAGTTGCCGATAACTCCGTTACAGAACATGATCATCTCATACAATAAAATATAGCTTCATGCCTTGACCATATCACATCACAACATGCCCTGCAAAAACAAGTTAGACGTCCTCTACTTTGTTGTTGCAAGTTTTACGTGGCTGCTATGGGCTGAGCAAGAACCGCCCTTACCTACGCATCAAAACCACAACGATATTTCGTCAAGTTAGTGTTGTTTTAACCTTCAACAAGGACCAGGCGTAGTCACACTCGGTTCAACTGAAGTTGGAGAATCTGACACCCGCCAACCACCTGTGTGCAAAGCACATCGGTAGAACCAGTCTCGCGTAAGCGTATGCGTAATGTCGGTCTAGGCCGCTTCATCCAACAATATCGCCAAACCAAAGTATGACATACTGGTAAGCAGTATGACTTGTATCGCGCACAAATCACTTGTGTTCTACTCGTGCATATAACATCTACGCATAAACCTAGCTCTGATACCACTGTTGGGAAACGTAGTAATTTCAAAAAAATTCCTACGCACATGCAAGATCATGGTGATGCATAGAAACGGGAGGGAAGAGTATCGTCCACGTACCCTCATAGACCATAAGTGGAAGCGTTATGAGAACGCGGTTGATGTAGTCGTACGTCTTCATGATCCGACCGATCCAAGTATCGAACATACGGCACCTCCGAGTTTAGCACACGTTCAGCTCGATGGCGTCCCACAAACTCCGATCTAGCAGAGCTTCACAGGAGAGTTCCGTCAGCACGACAGCGTGATGACGATGGTAATGTTGCTACCGATGTAGGGCTTCGCCTAAGCACTGCTACGATATGATCGAGGTGGATTATGGTGGAGGGGGCACCGCACACGGCTTGGAACAATCAACTTGTGTGTCCTAGGGTACCCCTTGCCCCCGTATATAAAGGAGCAAGGGGGGAGGCCGGCTGGCCCTTGCAGGGCGCGCCAGGAGGAGGAGTCCTCCTAGTAGGAGTAGGACTCCCCTTTCCTACTCCTACTAGGAGGGGGAAAGGAAGGAGGAGAGGGAGAAGGAAAGGGGGGCGCCGCCCCCATTCCCTAGTACAATTTGTACCAGAGGGGGATGGGGCACGCGGCCTGCCCTGGCCGGCCCTCTCTCTCTCCCCAGTAAGGCCCATGTGGCCCATTACTTCTGGGGAGGGGGGGGTCCGGTAACCCTCCGGCACTCCGGTTTTCTCTGAAATCACCCGGAACACTTCCGGTATCCGAATATAGTCGTCCAATATATCAATCTTTATGTCTCAACCATTTCGAGACTCCTTGTCATGTCCGTGATCACATCCGGGACTCCGAACTACCTTTGCAACCCGACGTGATGCAGCACATTGATATACCTACCGCCGCTGTACCGCCATAGAAAAAAAATACATCATTAATTTGCCTAATATAGAAAGATGTCTAGGAAATAACAGATAGGGTAAACATGATGTCATGGAAATCCCCTTTGACGTATATGGTGCATGTGGCACCTTTTATCCAAATGTAGCAATATTTAGAATATGTTCATGAAAGTAGGCCATGCCAACCGATTTAGGGTGAGATTGAACATACCGCGCGCATCCTCAAGTCATCTGGTACGGTGAGATGAAATGTCTGGCGGAGGCCACAAAGTCCTGATGTGTCGATGCACTATACACTCTATGAATGAAAAAACCCTCAAATCAGCTCAAATAAAAATGAATTCACGGCGATTTCGACCGGGTGATTAAAGGAGGCAGATGAACTAGGATAAGAGATGAGATAATATCTCATTAAATTAGTTACCTTGTTGTCCATGAGAAAGAACTCTCAGTACGATAGATTCCCCAACCAAGCGGAGCTGGGTCGACCGCGAGCAGCGTCGAGAAAGTCGATGGTGATAGGCGGAGGCAAGCGGAAGTGGCAAAATGCGATAGGGTTTTCCGGCAGCCTGGCGGCAGCGGTAGGCATCGAGCTAATTAAGTGGTTACCGCCATGATAGGCGGTGCCATGCATAGACGCGGAGGAGCTTATGTAGGTGTGAATGGAGACCGGAGGGGGTGGGGGGCGGGCTGAGGGTTTTTGACGTGGGGATGGCGAGGGTTCTCTTTTTTCTTTTTTGAATTGAGTGGTGAGGGTTTTCTGTCCCACAAAGAATTTCGGAGGCAACGATTTGCTAGAGCCAACCATGTGTGATTGACGCAACAGGAAAAATAAAAGTCATTGCACATGGTTCCAATTTTGGGAACCGTGTGTGATTGACGCAACAGGCAAAATGAAGGTCATTGCACACGGTTCCTATTTTGGGAACCATGTGTGATTGAGGTACTACCTCCGTCCTAGTTTATTGGTCGCCTTTGTAATTTATACCAAATTTAACCAAATATTTAACTTAGAAATGTTTATGCATGTCACCAAAAATTATATCATTGAAATATCAAATACACATCCAATGATATAAGTTTTGCTGACCTGCAATAACATTTTATCAATTAAATCTTTGGTCAACATTTAACACAAATTACAAAGGGGGCCAATAAACGAGTACGGAGGTAGATTCCATCAACTGAACTGATTGCATCCATATCCCATAGTTAGACATAAGTAAACATATATTTAACATACTCAGACATAGATAATAAGTGTACACGTACACAAGCATAGTTCAACCATAAGTACATAGTTCAACCGTCATTAAGCATTGCTCAAGAGTACATAGTTCGATCCCACATCTCATCTCACATGCCAGCACGGTCCTAAAGCTTCTCCAGGTACTCGCCGTGCGCCATCCTGCGATAATACTTCTGCTTGAAGGAGCCAACGACCCATCCTCTTGCATGCGCCAGAACACTTTGATACACGTCATGAAGCTTGTGGTAGCAAAATGGGCATCGATAGCCGCTGTCCCAGGTCCTAATGCGCCTGTTATGCATTCCCGTATAAATCCCCCTCAGGATTTGCCTCTTGTACCTCCTCTAGACATCTTCATCCTTGCTGTCACATCGTCACACATCACCTATACAAATAGTAAAACAAATTTGGCATCAAATCAATGTTTACATGCCGTGAAGTAGGATTAGGAATTTATGGCTATTTTTTATGCATATCCAGAGGTTATGGTTCGATTTTTAAGCACATTTGTCTATGTACAGACCAATCTTAAACAAAATAATGGCACAAACATATGTAGGTCATTCAAAATCAATTGTCAAGTCCTGGCTATGAATTATTAGCACAAACACTAACCCTAGTCGGATTACTAGCAAAAATCATTTCCACAAATGAAACAACTAATCACTTATCACTTGTACCATTCAAACAATCAATACACTACATGGATCTAACGAAACTTGCTCACATTTCATGGATTGGGAGAACATAACCATATGGTTTCTATTCCAAAAAGCGGGAGGCAAGAGTAACCAGAGAAAACCTAGGATCCATTTGACACATAAATTGGTATAGATGACTAACCAGTTGTCCGTCGTCGTCGGAGTGGTCACCAGAGTCGTCGTCGGAGTGGTCACCTGAGTTGTCACCAGAGTCGGTGTGGAACTCCGCCTCCGGCTATGGAAGCTTGACACCGTCGACGATGTCAGGGTGCAGCAATAACTCGCCGGCGGTGATGACAACCTCTGTCTCCATCTCCACGCCGTGCTCCGGTGCTTTAGCACCCACGACATCGCCACTCCCTCTGATGGGGCGCTTTGGCGGCATCTTCATACACTGACGGCTTTGAGGACTGAGAGCGGCATCGAAGATGCAAGTGGAGAGAGAGGATTGTGTGTGTGACGAGGATGGGGGTGCGGCCGCTCGGGTGCACTATTAATATAGAGTAGTGGGATTAGTGGGAGAGAGGCGGGCGGCGGTCAAACCGATGGCTTGCCTCCCGATGAGCCTGCACACCGGACTGCTGGCATGCCTACCGTCGTTTCACACAGCTACTCGCACGCCTCCCGATGACACTACATAGCGAGCACGCCTCCGTCAATTCACACACCTGAACGCCTCCCTCTCGGTCTGCCTGCGCGGCAGGCTGCTCGCATGTGTCCCGTCAACTCATGCCTGCTCGCATGGCACACGGGTCATGCGACGCCATGTATATTGTTTTTCTATTTGGATGATTAATGTTGTTGCTTTATTGCTTAACCGAAGCATGGCACGTATCCATTGTTGGTCTAACGCTCATGCTTCGAATAAATAATCCATTTGGGATATTGGTTCCCAATTATTAATAATCTCTTGTTTGTAATTAGATAAAGATTACATCAAAACTGGTCTCAAATTTGACAAAAAAGGTACAATGCCACTTTGTATTGGTGTCCATATGACAACACGATAAGTTTCATGAACCTCAAATAAGTTTTGGATGTACTAGAATTTGAAAATCAAGATTCTCAATATTTGAAATTTGTTGCAACGGGAGTAAACATGCACCCAGTGAGACACATGTGTTTTTGCAATCCATTTAGGTGCACTGTCACGTGTGCATGTAGCTCAAATTTGATTTTTGCACATTATACCCG
The DNA here is from genome assembly GCF_018294505.1 of Triticum aestivum. Taxonomy (NCBI): domain Eukaryota; kingdom Viridiplantae; phylum Streptophyta; class Magnoliopsida; order Poales; family Poaceae; genus Triticum; species Triticum aestivum. Next base: position 515,930,124 of record NC_057797.1, on the reverse strand, counting down.
TAGAAAATCAATCAATTTATGTACTAAAACGTCTTAACAATATCTATTTTTTTAAATTAAAACATCCCTCCTTTGGTAACATATGTTCACCGCGGGATAATTAATTTAACATGCATCGTAGTTGTGGTGGATTCGCGGTGTGTGTGGGTGTGTGCGTTTGGGGGGAGGGGGTGGCGGGTGGCTCGTAGTACACAACGAGTTGTGAGCCACCGTGTGGGTTGGCTGTTTGTTAGGCAAGTCGGTGCCACATCAGAGTCGTGAATTCGTTATTTAAAACATTACACAACCCTTTCGTACATACATGTTTTGGCCACATGCAGTCGATGGTTGTCCTACACAACACTCGATACTTGCGTGTGACGCTTTCTGTGGGCCCGCGAGGTCGTTGTCCATCACTTTGATGAACAGCCGGCAGTGAGGTTAATTTGACCAGCAAGGCAGAATATTTTTGTTTGTGTTATGGTGGTATATAGTACGCGACGAATAGGTGGGAGGGGACTAGCATATATACTATACATACGCGTCCGTGAACAAGTACACCTCACTCAGTGTCGGGACTTTTCGGTTTCCGGGGCACGTGCCACATCAAATTTGTGAAATTGGCTATTCAAACATCACACAACACCTCTTTGGGCCACATGCATGCACGCGATGGTTATCCTACCTAGGACACTCATGTGTGACGCTTCCATCTGTGGGCCCATGAGGCCATTGTTGATGCATGCATGCATCACTTTGACCTACATCGGGAGAGGTTAATTAATTTCACCATCGATGAGGATTCTTTTTGGGTTGTACGTATTACGGTAGGAGCATACAATATGCATCGAAGAGGGGGGAAGGGGACCATCATATGTAGTACGCTTCACGAACCTCGCTCTGTGTGGGTGCATGGTTTACGATTTTTGAGGCATGTGGCACATCAAAGTTGTGCATTTTGGGTATTCAACATATATATGTTGGGCCCACATGCAAAGCGATGGTGGTTGTCCTCTCGCACCCACTTAAGCGGTTATCAGCGATATCGATGCTTTCCATCTGTGGGCCCGCTTGGTCCATCACTACTTTTTGCCTGACAAGGAGAGAGGTTAATTTGACTTAGGAGGGGATTATTATGTTTTGCTTGTAATACGGTATATATATAGGTCATGCTCTGGGATGACATGCATGATAAAGTTTGAGCACACACACATGCATGTGTACGCATGAATCGCTCCCATCGAGTCGAAGTGGCTTGTATAACAACACGTCATGAACCGATCTCGCTCTATGTGGGGAGTGTACGATTTTCTAGGCACGCGCCACATCAATGTTGTGAAATGGTATTAAAACATGCATGCACGGATCACCTCCATACATATGCATGTAATGGTTGCCTTCGAATAGTACACTCTGTCGCGTGGTTATCGGCGACAAGCCTATATATTTGTGGGCCCGCGTGGACATCCATGATCACCTTGACCGACAACAAGATAGGTTACCATGGCAGATTCTTCATTTGGTTCGTGTTATCTTAGTATAGGTCATGGTTAGATTCAGACGTAATTAAGTTTGAGCACATATACTATGCACGCTTGCATGCATGAATCCCTGTCGTTGGCTTGAAGTGTGGTGTAACATACATATGCATCATCAACCTAACCCTCACTTAGTGTGGGGATTTCTAGTTCGAAATCATGGTGCCACATCAAAGTTGTTCCATTGTGTACTCAAAAACACACCTCTCCATACATATGTTTGGGCCTAGGGATGGCAATGGGTCGGGTTTGGGGCGGGTGGAGCTAGTCCAAATCCAACCTATGACCCATCTTCCTACCCTCTGCCCATCCACCAAATTATCCATGGGCACAACTTGTGCCCATGCCCAAACCCGCTGGATACCCACATACCCATGGAGCTCCATGGGCATAGAAAAGTCACCATGATGCCTTCTCAAAGATCAAATTAACTCATCAGCATTCACTCAAAAATGTCAACATAAGGTACATGCATAAGTAGGCAACAAGTAATACGATGAGTCCTTAAGTGTGACATACCAGAGGTTGATTCTGCAGCATATAGATTATGGCACCAGTTGCATATTGCATGCCATTTCCCATTGATTTGTTCTTTCTATTATCACTGGCATATGGCCCCACATGTCATACGGGTATCCATTGGATATCCATGGAGCACAAACTACAACCGTGCCCAACCCGGCTATTCGTGGGTATCCATATCCATGGACACATGGGTAGAAATGTGCTCCATACCCTTGCCCAACCGGGTCGGGTATCCATGGGTATCCAGATCCATGGATAAAATTGCCATCCCTATTTGGGCCACATGCATGAAGTGGTTGTGTTCGGGGACTAGCTACTTGCGTGATTATTGGCGAGCTAGCCCATCTCCGGGGTCGCATGGACGGCCGTCACTTTGACCAACAAAAGAGAGAGGTTGTACCACCAAGGTGGATTATTCTTGGTCCGTCTTATGATCCATCTTGGTGAGATGCCTCTCTGGCCCGCCGACTAAAAATGTGTGTGGGGGGGGGGGGCTGCTACTTTGCACTTTGCTAGGTGAACCTCGGTTGGGGGGGCATGCATTCATAGCTATTCCCTTCATGACGACACGAGGGGGGGGGGCTGGTAGCTATGTCGCACTTTGCTAGGTGAACCTTGGTTGGGGGGCATGCATTCATAGCTTAGGATTCCCTTCATGCCGACATAAGGGAGGGGGGCTGCTAGCTACTTTGCACTGTGCTAGGTGAACCTCGGTTGGGGGGGTGGAGGGGCATGCATTCATAGCTTAGCATTCGCTTCGTGCCGACATGAGGGGGGAAAGAAATACCGTGCGCTTTGCGAGATAGGTGCCACATCGAAGTTTCATTTCGTATTTGCAAATCAAACCACCCTTTTCATACATAAATTTGGTCCACATGCAAGTGTGTTCGTGTTCGGACATCTCCCGCGTCATTTTTCGCCAAATTTATGAACATTAGACAAGTCGGATGACGCAACAGACACGGTTCACTCAAACTAACCATGTGCATTGGGCTCTGATGTCGCTTGAAGCTATGTTGGTATTTCCCCAAACAGGAAGGGATGATGCAGCACAATGGCGGTAAGTATTTCCCTTAGATATCAATCCAAGGTTATCGAACTAGTAGGAGAACCAAGCAACACAACGTAAATAGCCCCTGCACATAGATAACAAATCCTCGCAACCTAAGGTGTTAAATGGGTTGTGAATACCTATCACGTAACGGTGCCGGAAATTGGTGCGTGACGGGAAAAAGTTGTAATAGATCGAATAAATAGTGCAGCAAAGTATTTTTGCGTTTTTGGATTAATAGATCAGAAAATAAATACAAATAAAAGTAGATCGCAAAGGCAAATAATATGAGAAAGTGACTCGGGGGCCGTAGGTTTCACTAGTGGCTTCTCTCGAAAAAATAGCAAAGCGGTGGGTGAACAAATTACTGTTGGGAAATTGATAGAACTTCAAATACTCATGACGATATCCAGGAAATGATCATTATATAGGCATCACGTCCAAGATTGGTAGACCGACTCCTGCCTGCATCTACTACTATTACTCCACACATCAACTGCTATCCAGCATGCATCTAGTGTATTAAGTTCATGGAGAAACGGAGTAATGCAATAAGAATGATGACATGATGTAGACAAGATCTATCTATGTAGAGATAGACCCCATCATTTTATCCTTACTAGCAACGATACATACGTGTTGGTTCCCTTTCCGTCACTGGGATCAAGCACCGTAAGATCGAACCCACTACAAAGCACCTCTTCCCATTGCAAGATAAATAGATCAAGTTGGACAAACAAAACCCAAATATCGGAGAAGAAATACGAGGCTATAAGAGATCATGCATAAAAGAGAACAAAGACACTCAAATACTTTCATGGATATAAAAAGATAGATCTGATCATAAACTCAAAGTTCATCGATCCCAACAAACACAACGCAAAAAGAGTTACATCATATGGATCTCCAAGAGACCATTGTATTGAGAATCAAGAGAGAGAGAGAGAGAGAGAGAGAGAGAGAGAGGAAGCCATCTAGCTACTAACTACGGACCCGAAGGTCTACAAAGAACTACTCATGCATCATCGAAGAGGCACCAATGGAGGTGGTGAACCCCATCCGAGATGGTGCCTAGATTGGATCTAGTGGTTCTGGACTCTGCGGCGACTGGATGAATATTTTGTCGACTCCCCTAGAGTTTCTGGAATATTGGGGGTATTTATAGAGCAAATAGGCGGTCCGGGGGCACCCGAGGTGGGCACAACCCACCACCAGGGCGCGCCTGGGCCTCCTAGTGCGCTCTGGTGGGTTGTGCCTCCCTCGAGGCACCCTCAGGCGCAGCCAGGGCCCATTGTGTTCCTTTTGGCCCATAAAAATTCGTCGTAAAGTTTCGTGGCATTTGGACTCTGTTTGATATTGATTTTCTGCGATGTAAAAAACATGGAAAAACAACAACTGGCACTTGGCACTATGTCAACAGGTTAGTACCAAAGAATGATATAAAATGACTATAACATCATGATAAAACTTCCAAGATTGATAATATAACAGCATGGAACAATCAAAAATTATAGATATGTTGCAGACATATCATCATCCCCAAGCTTAACTCGTAGGGAAGTGATAAAAACAGAATTTTTGATGTGGAATGCTGCCTAACATGTCATATCATATTTCTTTCTTTATAGCATGGACATTTGGACTTTTATATTGTTCAAAGCAATAGTCTAGTTTTGAGATGATAATTTAAGTACTCAAGCATATCAACAAGGAACCATGTCTTTCAAAATATCAACGCTAAAATAAGCTATCCCTAGGCTATCATGCTCAACCATTGATCCATTCATGAAACACACTCACATAGTAGCTACACTCAATATTCAAGTATGATCATATTGCCTCCTAGTTGGTGCTTTTATAAGAGAAGATGGAGACTCAAATTCAAAATAAAAATTGCATAAAGTAAAAGAAAGGCCCTTCGCAGAGGGAAGTAGGGATTTGTAGAGGTGCCAAAGCTCAAGGTGAAAAACTTAGAGATAATTTTTTTGGAGTGTATCCATCCCACCAACGAAAATGACTTAGAGTCCCCAATACTTTCCATACATAGATATATCATAGGCGGTTCCCAAACAGAAAATAAAGTTTATTCCTTTTTCCACCATACTTTCACTTTCCATGGCTAACCGTATCCACGGGTGCCCTCCATACCAACACTTTCCAAGGAATTTATTATTTGACAACATAAAGTAAATTCATTTTTTTCATTTCGGGACTGGGCATCCCTAATACCTTTGCCTTACTCTCGTGCAATGACAAGTGAATAAACACTCGTCTTGAGAATAACACATATAGCATGGAAAATATTAGCCACCCCTCACTGCTCCGCGAGCGAAACAAACACACAAAAGAGAAGTTTAATTTTGAAAATTAGAGATGGCACATGCAAATTTGCTTAGAATGGCAAAAGAATACCGCATATAGGTAGATATTGTCGGATTACAAATTCCGACAAACCCTTGAGAGGTTCGGACTCTGGGGTGCGCATGAAGAACACTCTCTCCCTGACTCGTACGCTCAACGATACCATGGCCTAGCTCGACGAACCCAAAGAACAAGAGACACGGGGGTTTATACTGGCGTGGGCCACCTTGCGGTGTAATACCCTACTCTAGTTTGTGGGTGGATTGCCTCGAGGGGCTGAGGATGAACTAGTATAGTGGATGGGCAGCCTCAGGAGGTGAGGTGTTCTTGAGCTCGATGAGCTGGTGGTTGAGAGGGTGATCTGAATGATTCGTCCCCTTCTACGGTGGTGGCTAGGTTCTATTTATAGTGGCCTTGGTCCTCTTCCCAAATGTTTAGGCAGGAAGGGATCCCACAACAGCCAAGTTTGAAGGGGGACAACTAGTACAAGCGATCCTGACAAAAGTAGTCTTTGCCTGCCAAAGGCTCTGGTGGTGACGCTGTTGTGGGCTCCATGATGACCTTCGTCCTGCCGTCCTGCTGGTCTTGGTCTTGTTGGACAGATGTGGAAACCTTTGCCTAATTCCTCGGGACCCCGTGCCTGCGCTTGCCTCCTTAGCACCAAAGAGGAAACTGGTACAATACACCCGCTGTCGCCCGCCTGGCCTTGGTCATCATGGCTCATGTCATGGGAACCTCGCGAGGTGCCCCTTGCATAGATATCTCCGCCCCTCGGGATCCAGCCTAGTGAGGCTGCTCCCAGGGAGGTCTTGGTGTCGTCCGCCTCATGAGGCTCGGCCCCTCACGAGGGTCTTGAGTTGTTGCTGCTGAAGATGGGCCGTACCGGGCCATTGATGGAGCCGCGCTCCGGGCCGCAGGCAGGCAAGTCTGGGTACCCTTGTTCTCGGGACGCCGACAGTAGCCCCCGGGCCCAAGGCATGCTCGAGCTTGGCTTCGAGGCGAAGCCAAAGGGCAAGTGCAGAGCGCCGCGGGCCCCAACCACCTGCGGCCTTAGTCTATGCTTGGCGACTGATGGGACGTGGGCGCCCCTACTTCCCCACGCAGCCTTGATACTTGCCCGGCTTGGCGGCCGCTGCCATCGGCTCAGTTCCATCTTCATTGCTTGCTGTGAGCTTCCTCGACCCTTCCACCTTCTCAGTTCCTCCCTGTCGCCATGGCGCCGAAGTCTGCAAGGAAGAAGAAGACGACGAGCCATGCCCTGGTCGAGCCTTCTCCGGCTTTCGAGCCTGCCGTTGAGCGGTCGGTGGTCGTCAACCAGGAGATGCTGGACAAGGTTCGACCAGCGCTCGCCACAGATTCCAACGAATGGGCGGCGACAGTGGCTTGGCCTGGCTCCCACGCCACGATTGATATGACAGCCACCGAAATCCCCCTTCATCTTCACGCCCTCTGGGCCGGCCTGATTCCCCCTTTTTCCGCTTTCTTCAATGTTGTGCTCTCGCATTACCAAATCCATGCGCTACATCTGGATCCCCAATCTATCGTACTCCTTGCTGTCTTCGCCTTCGTCTGCAAGGCCATGGTGGGCATCGCTCCTTCCGTGGCCTTGCTTCACCATTTCTTCTCTCTTCATCTGACTGATGATCGCTAGTGCTCGGGATGCGTGACCTTCCACTCAGTAGCGGCGACGGATGACTCGGGAATTGATTTCGAGCTCTCGACGGTAGTAAGCGGGTTCCAGAAGCGGTGGGTGTTTGTGGGTGCCGGCGTGCTCTCCCCCCTTCTCTTGCTCCCACGGGCACCAGCCGCCCCAAGCTCTGGCTGGGGACATGCGAGGCTCGTCGACCAGTGACTCGCCCATTTTTGGCGCCGGCTGACCAGGCTGAAGGATCTTGAGGTGACAACGCCCATGGTGGTGAAGGAGTTTATCCGGTGCCGCATTGTTCCACTCCAGCGTTATTCTCGGCCGATGTGGACCTTCTCCGGTTGCAGGGACCCCATGAGGCTTCATGCATCTGCTCTTCCTCCCGAGACGCGGCGTACGGTGTTCGAGATCCTGACAGGTGACCCAGCGCCAGCCAATCTGCCGGAGGAGGGTTGCCTCTTGTACCGCTGCTCGAACAAGGTGGAGTTTGTGAAGTAGATGCCTCCTTTCAATGAATGGGGGATGCACCCAGTAGGCCTTGAAGGGCCCCATGAAAGCACCGTTCTTGTGGTTCCCTTTCCTGTCGTTGCCTCGGTGCTCACCCCGGAAGCGGGGCAAGGGGGCAAGCACCGTCAGACGCCAGTGAAGTGGACGCCGAGGAAGCAACGTCAGTCGTAGACCCCGGGGCGGCGGTCATGGGGTCGGCACAGCTTGAAGCTCTTGGGGTGGAAGCCCCCGAGGCTCAGGCGAGCCGTCCTGAGGAGGGGGCTGAAGGGCCGACGCGGCCTGACGCTCCCGAGGTCGCCCCGTCAGGAGCCCCGCCAACTGCCCCAGGCGGTGGCGATCGTACCCAGGGCTTCGGCCAGCTTCGCCTGAATTTCGGAGCACTCCGCAAGAGGAAGGTGCCTCCAACCTGCAGTGGTGGCGCCTACCTGCCGTTGAAAGAGAGGAAATACATTGACATAGATGAGTAAGTACCTCATCTCCGTGGTTTCCCAAGTGCTGCCTCCTTTCCTGACCATGGCTCTTCAGTATACCCTCGGCTGGAGCGGCGAGATCTCCTGAGGTGTGGACCCCGCCGGCCGTGGGCTCGCCATTGATCCTGAGCTCTGCTTGCCGGACCACTGCACGGGGCCCCGAGCCCGCTCTAGAGGCAGACACGCCGACCTGGGGCCTTGATATGGCCTTCTTGGCATCACTTCTTCGCGCCCCAGCCTGGGGCGCAGTGGGCGTACCAAGGACTCCTCCACTGGTCATCGCCGGCGGCCGGGCGACCCCAGCACCGGCTTCGTCTTCAGGCGGTGAAGCTGCATCACCCAGCACCTTTGCCGAAGCCTGCAAGATGGCAGGGAAGGCGCCGGCCTCGAGCTCCCCGCCTGGGGCAGGCGGGCCAGCTCGAGCTTCCCCAGCGACCCTTGGCGCGGAGGACGGAATTGGCCGTGCACTGGAGCTGACGCGCGGACATGGCATCATATGCCACGAGCTTTGTCAGGAGGCGATGGGGGCGCTGAGCTGCCTCGGAGAAGAGCTCGTGGCGGTTGACGCTTGCCTTGGGACGGAGGACCTCCGCCTGGCTCATGAGTGGCACCAATTGAAAGTCGCCATCAACCTTGGGCAGCTTCAACACGAGCATGGCAAGGCAAAGGCTACAGTGGCTCTTGTGACCTCCCGCGAGGCCAGCACTTGGGCCTTGGAGGAGGTGAGGGAGGCCGACTACTGACGTGAGCGTGCCGAGAAGCGGGAACACGAGCTTCTGGCCTTGAATGCTGCCCTGGAACAGCAGATCGAGGCACGTAGGACCATCTTGGCGTCGATGAGGGGACCGCCTTCCAAAGAGAAGGAGATCTTGAAGTGCGAGGAGGCACTGGTGCTGGAGGCCTTGGAGCGCAGCCTAGAGCATGAGTAGCTGGAGGTGAGGGAGCACCAAGTGGCCTCAGATGAGGATGCCGTCACCATGTGTGAGGCCAGGATTCAGGAGGAGGTTGACCGGAGGGTGGCGAAGGTTCATGCAGATCTTGCCAATAAGCAGAGCCTGAGGCTAAAGTTCCCAGAGGCCGAGGCTGAGGGCAGGACCACCGCCCTTAGGACAAGGTTGGACGAGGTGGGGCAGCGTGAGAAGGTCGCCGTAGTGGCTCAGGTCTCTACCAAGGTCGGCCTGGCCTCCGCTCGTGCCGATATGCTCTCGCTCCAGCAGCAGATTGACGGTGTCGCATCCCTTGTGCAGCAGAACAGGGAGGATGTGTGTCATCCGCAGACGCTGCAGCGTGAGCACGCCCCCATGCTCCAGTCCCTTAGGGTGAGGGCCAACCGAGCACTGGGCATCATCTGCAAGGAGAACGTCCCCCATTCCCGCATGGAAGATTACGCCAGCCACCTCCACTTCTTTACTGAAGTCGTGACACGCCTGGAGGATCATGCTACGAGGGCTTGCAAGCTCATCTAGGAGAGGAGTCGAGGCCTCCTTGGGTGCACATTCTCATGCGTCTTCACTCATCTTCAGAACCTCGACCCCCACTTTGATTTCGATGCTGCCATAGCCCCAGTGCCCGGGGCTATCTGGGACAACCTGTCGCACTGGGTGGACAATCACATGAACGCCATGGTCAGGGCGTTCGCCACCGAGGATGATGCGGTGGAGGTCGTAGTGGATTAAGATGGCGTGGTCGACGACGGTGAAGACGACGCTGGCGACAGCGCTAGGAGCGCGTACGAGAGCGACCCGGGCGACACCGCGAGCAGCATGTCGAGTCAAGCCTGCACTCTTTCGCCTTGAACCTGCATGCAAAGACTTGGGCACGGCCCCCGTAGGGCGTGAGAGCCTTTTGGAGGGGGAGCCCCTCGTGTATGTAAATTAATGTTATGTTCTTCTTTTTCTTATTTTAAAGTCGAACCTGAAATGCTCTCTCACGAGCTTGCGAGCCCCTGAGCAGGGTTGTTGTTGTGACTTATCTTGATCCTAGCTGGCCTTGAGCGGGTCGTGAGGTTGTTGGCATGTCTTTCTGCTGAGGCAAACCCTTAGGAGCTCGCGGGCTCCGGGCCTCCTGACGAACCTACAGATCCGTCTGAGAGAGCCACGCCAGGAGCGTCCAGCGGACCGTGGCAGGATGCATACACGGCAATATTGCGGCGCGTACACTCTTGCCCTAAGGGGTCCTACCGAGGTTGTTAAGACATGCCTGGTGCGGTCGGCCGACCAGCCCCCGAGCCGGAGGGGTGGGGGTGCGAGCCTAAAAACAGGGCACACAACCAAAATGCGATAAAATCGGCAGAAACCAGAGAAAGATTCCCCCACTTTTTAGACAATGATAACCCACAAGTATAGGGGATCAATTGTAGCCTCTTTCGATAACTAAGAGTGTCAAACCCAACGAGGAGCTAAAGGTAGAACAAATATTCCCTCAAGTTCTATCGACCACCGATACAACTCTACGCACGCTTAACGTTCGCTTTACCATGAACAAGTGTGAAACTAGAAGTACTTTGTAGGTGAAACATGATAGGTTTGCAAGAATATAAAGAGCACATAAATAAAAACTAGGGGCTGTTTTAGGTAAAGAAGCAATAAAGTTAGTATAGCGAGTATGGAAAAGTGGTGGTAGGAGTTGTGAAATTGTCCCTAAGCAATTGACTATGTTACTAGACCGATAGCAAGTTTTATGTGGGAGAGGCCACTGCTAGCATGTCATCCCTGACTTGGAATTCTATGCACTTATGATTGGAACTATTAGAAAGCATCCACAACTATAAAGTTCATTAAGGTAAAACCCAACCATAGCATTAAGATATATCGGTCCCCCTTCAATCCTGTATGCATCAATTTCTACGCTAGGTTGAAGCTTCTGTCACTCTTGCCCTCCAATACATTGTCCTATCAACATACAACTAACCCTATGGTGTGATCCACGCGCGTGCTCATATGATGGGCACCGAAGGATAGCAACATAACCAAAGCAAATTAAACCAATCATAGCAATTCACCAATTACCGATAGGACAACGAAAATCTACTCAGACATCATAGGATGACAACACATCATTGGATAATAATATGAAGCATAAATCAACATGTTCAAGTAGAGGGTACAACGGGTTGCGGGAGAATGGACCGATTTAGATAGATGGGGGAAGGTGATGAAGACGTTGGTGAAGACGACGGAGGTGATGGTGTAGATCACCGTCACACAATGATGGTCCAGGCGGCATTCCGGCGCCACCGGGAGAGAGGGGGAGAGGGCCCCCTTCTTCTTCTTCTTCTTCCTTGACCTTCTCCCTAGATGGGAGAAGGGTTTCCCCTTTGGTCCATGGCTTCCATGGCAGCGGAGGGGCGAGAGCCCCTCTGAGATTGGATCTGTCTCTCTCTGTTTCTGCGTTTCAGATTCTAGCCTTTCACTGTTTCTTATATTCCCGAAGATCCGTAACTCCGATTGGGCTTAACACGATTTCTATCCGGATATTGTCTTTCTTGGGGCGAAAGAAGGGCACCAACCGCCTTACGGGGTGGCCACGAGGGCCCAGGGCGCGCCTGACCCCCTGGGGTGCGCCCCCCTGCCTCGTGGCCCCCCCGGGCATCGTCTCACGTTGATTCTTCTTCCCAAAAATCACATAGATTCCAAAAAATTCTCCGTCAGTTTTTATCCCGTTTGGAATCCGTTTGATATAGATTTTCTGTGGAACAAAAAACATGCAACAAGCAGGAACTAGCACTGGGCACTAGATCAATATGTTAGTCCCAAAAATAGTATAAAAAGTTGCCAAAAGTATATGAAAGTTGTATAATATAGGCATGGAACAATAAAAAATTATAGATACAGAGGAGACATGTTAGCATCACCAAGCTTAATTCTTGCTCGTCCTCGAGTAGGTAAATGATAAAAAAGATAATTTTTGATGTGGAATGCTACCTAGCATAATCTTGATCATGTAATCTAATCATGGCATGCATATTAAAACACAAGTGATTCAAAGCAATAGTCTATCATTTGACATTAAGACAATAATACTTCAAGCATACTAATAAAGCAATCATGTCTTTTCAAAATAACATGGCCAAGGAAAGTTATCCCTACAAAATCATATGGTCTGGCTATGCTCCATCTTCACCACACAAAATATTCAAATCATGCACAACCCCGATGACAAGCCAAGCAATTGTTTCATACTTTTGATGTTCTCGAACCTTTTCAACTTTCACGCAATACATGAGTGTGAGCCTTGGACATGGCACTATGGGTGGAATAGAATATAATGATGGGGGTTGTGTAGAGAAGACAAAAAAGAGAAAGTATCACATTGACGTGGCTAATCAACGGGTTATGAAGATGCCCATCAATTGATGTCAATGTGAGGAGTAGGGATTGCCATGCAACGGATGCACTAGAGTTATAAATGTATGAAAGCTCAACAAAAGAAACTAAGTGGGTGTGCATCAACTTGCTTGCTCACGAAGACCTAGGGCATTTGAGGAAGCCCATTGTTGGAATATACAAGCCAAGTTCTATAATGAAAATTCCCACTAGTATATGAAAGTGACAATATAAGAGACTTTCTATCATGAAGATCATGGTGCTACTTTGAGGCACAAGTGTGGAAAAAGGATAGTAGCATTGTCCCTTTTATTTTCTTTTTTTCCTTTTTTATTTGGCCTTCTTTTTTTTCATTTGGCCTTCCCCCCTTTTTTTGGGACAATGCTCTATCAATTATGATCATCACACTTCTATTTATTTATAACTCAAAGATTACAACTCGATACTAGAACAAACTATGACTCTATATGAATGCCTCTGGCGGTGTACTAGGATGTGCAATGATCTAGCGTAGCAATGACACCAAAAACGGACAAGCCATGAAAATATCATGCTAGCTATCTTACGACATGCAAAGCAATATGACAATAAATGCTCAAGTCATGTATATGATGATGATGGAAGTTGCATGGCAATATATCTCGGAATGGCTATGGAAATGTCATGATAGGTAGGTATGGTGGTTGTTTTGAGGAAGATATAAGGAGGCTTATGTGTGATAGAGCGTATCATATCATGGGGTTTGGATGCACCGGCGAAGTTTGCACCGACTCTCAAGGTGAGAAAGGGCAAAGCACAGTATCGAAGAGGCTAGCAATGGTGGAAGGGCGAGAGTGCGTATAATCCGTGGACTCAACATTAGTCATAAAGAACTCACACACTTATTGCAAAAATCTATTATTCATCGAAACAAAGTACTACGCGCATGCTCCTAGGGGGATAGATTGGTAGGAAAAGACCATCGCTCGTCCCCTACCGCCACTCATAAGGAAGAGAGTCAATAAACACCTCATGCTCCAACTTCGTTACATAACGGTTCACCATACGTGCATGCTACGGGAATCACAAACTTCAACACAAGTATTTCTACAATCCACAACTGCCCACTAGCATGACTCTAATATCACCATATTTATATCGCAAAACTATTGCAAGGAATCAAAGATATCATATTGAGTGATCTACAAGTTTTATGTAGGATTTAATGACTAACCATGTGAATGACCAACTCCTGTCATCTCTCTAAATAGATATAAGTGAAGCAAGAGAGTTTAATTCTTTATACAAAATATATGCCCACGCTCTAACAAATATAAGTGAAGCAAAAGAGCATTCTACAAATGACGGTTTTCTATGTGAAGAGAAACAGGCAATCCAAACTTCAAATGATATAAGTGAAGCACATGAAGCATTCTATAAAGCCATACTCAAAAGATATAAGTGAAGTGCAATGAGCATTCTATAAATAAACCATGGACTATCTCATACCAGCATGGTGCATCAAAGAAAAGTGAAAAATAAATGCAAAAGACGCTCCAAGATTTGCACATATCGCATGAACGAAACGAATCCGAAAACATATCGATACTTGTTGAAGAAAGATGGGATGCCTTCTGGGGCATCCCCAAGCTTAGACGCTTGAGTATCCTTGAATATTTACTTGGGGTTCCTTGGGCATCCCCAAGCTTTAGATCTTGCCTCTCCTCCTTCTCCTCACATCGAGACCTCCTCGATCTTCGAACACTTCATCCACACAAAACTCAACAGAAAGCTCGGTAAGATCCGTTAGTATAATAAAGCAAATCACTACTATAAGTACTGTTGCAAACCAATTCATATTTTGTTTTTGCATTGTAGCTACTGTAATATAAATTTTCCATGGCTTAATCCACTGATAGAAATTGATAGTTTCATCAAAACAAGGAAACTATGCATCAAAAATAGAATCTGTCTTAAACAGGACAGTCTGCAGTAATCTGAACATTCACCATAATTATGTTACTCCAAAAATTATGAAAAATAAAAAATTTGTATAGAAAGACGTTGCATAAAGTTTCAGAACCTTTTGATGTTCCAGTAAGAAATGTAAAATCGTGCACTACGGCCAAAGTTTCTGTTTTGCACCGCACAAACCAACAAGCAATGTAAACATCCTAAAGGCAAATCTTGGCACATTATTTTTATCATACCATGGATTTATACTTTATAAAAGCACACAACAGAAATAAATGACTCTCTAAAACTTCCGGGTTGTCTCCTTGGCAGCACTTTCTTTAAATCCATTAAGCTAGGCATATAGTGCTCAAGTAATGGATCCACCCGGATCCCAAGGTATATCAAAGCCAATGTTAATTAACAATGATTTGTGATTTATAAGTGAGCACAAAGTAACATATATCATGCAACAACAAAGTCCAACTCTCTTCCTATGCATCGGCATGTCATAAAAGAACAATTCATGCACACATAGTAAAGGCCAATGCATAGTATAAAGAGTTTCTTGCAATTTTATCATACTGGAAACATGGAGAGGCGGAGATGTAGTTCCTCTTTCATAATAATTGCAAGTAGGAGAAGCAAGCACATGCATATTATATCCATCAAAATCATCATGTGTATTAGTAAAACGCAACCCATCAATATAATCCTAAATAAGGGCAAACTTCTCTGATATAGTGTAGTCGGGAGAATTCAAAAAGAGAATAGGACTATCATGCGTGGGTGCAATAGCAACAATTTCATGTTTAACATAAGGAACAATAGCAAGTTCATCTCCATAACCATAATTCATATTGGCATCTTGGCCACAAGAATAGCAAGCATCAAGTCATCAAAAAGGGATATTTCAAACGAATCAAAGGGATCATAGCAATTATCATGGCATTCATCCTTCGGTAAGAACGAAGGGACATTAAATAATGTATGAGTTGGAGAGTTACTCTCATTAGAAGGTGGGCACGGGTAGCTAATCCAATCTTCCTCCTTTTGTTCTTCACTCTCCTCCTCATCTTTTTCATCCAATGAGCTCACAGTTTCATCAATTTCTACTTCCATAGACTCCTGCAAAATATTAGTCTCTTCTCGGATAGAGGATACTTTCTCAATAAATTCATCAAAATCATAATTGTATTTATAATTCTCATAGCAATATTTAAGGACATCTAAATTTTCAGGTCTATAAACTAAATCATCAAAATTTTGAAACTCTTTAAACAAAGATTCAATTTCACAAGCACCCTTAAAAGCAACAAATTCTTCTATTCGTTCCACATCATAGTAATCATATATACCATTAGCATAACAAGCTAAGGTCTCATTATCATTAAATTTGCATTAAAAGGGAAGGTGTGGAGCCTTCATCCTAGAGCAACAAGTATAATCATATCTCAAGCATAGTTGCCGAGCATACCAATGCAACATATAAATTTAATCCCATAATAGTTTCCCTTTTTGAGTCAAGCGATAATCCCTAAAGTATTCACGTTGATCCAACATGTCTCCCATTATATAATGGAATGGGGTTTTCTCAGGATTATTAAAGGAGTGCATAATATCTTTCACATAATGAGCATCGAGGGTTTTAGGAGGTTCCCCATCTCCATGAGTAGCAAGTAAACCTAATTTTTTTTGGTATTTCGTGTTCCATATCCATAACTAAAGATAGAGAACAACTTAGAACAGAAAATAAAAATTACTTAATGATAAAGCAAACAAGCACACACGAGAATATTCACCCCATGCTATAACTCCCCGGTAACGGCGCCAAAAAAGGTCTTGATAACCCACAAGTATAGGGGATCAATTGTAGCCTCTTTCGATAAGTAAGAGTGTCGAACCCAACGAGGAGCTAAAGGTAGAACAAATATTCCCTCAAGTTCTATCGACCACCAATACAACTCTACGCACACTTAACGTTCGCTTTACCTAGAACAAGTATGAAACTAGAAGTACTTTGTAGGTGTAACGGGATAGGTTTGCAATAATATAAAGAGCACGTAAATAAAAACTAGGGCCTGTTTTAGGTAAAGAAGCAATAAAGTTAGTATAACAAGTATGGAAAAGTGGTGGTAGGAGTTGCGAATTTGTCCCTAAGCAATTGACTATGTTACTAGACCGATAGCAAGTTTTATGTGGGAGAGGCCACTGCTAGCATGTCATCCCTGATTTGGAATTCTATGCACCTATGATTGGAACTACTAGCAAGCATCCTGAACTACTAACGTTCATTAAGGTAAAACCCAACCATAGCATTAAGATATATTGGTCCCCCTTCAATCCCGTATGCATCAATTTCTATGCTAGGTTGAAGCTTCTATCACTCTTGCCCTCCAATACATAGTCCTGTCAACATACAACTAACCCTATGGTGTGATCCACACACGCGATCATATGATGGGCACCAAAGGACAGCAACATAACCACAAGGAAATTAAACCAATCATAGTAATTCACCAATTACCGATAGGACAACGAAAATCTACTCAGACATCATAGGATGGCAACACATCATTGGATAATAATATGAAGCATAAAGCACCATGTTCAAGTAAAGGGTACAACGGGCTGCGGGAGAGTGGACCGCTTTAGATAGATGGGGGAAGGTGATGAAGACGTTGGTGAAGATGACAGAGGTGTTGGTGTAGATCACCGTCACACGATGATGGCCCAGGCGGCGTTCTGGCGCCACCGGGAGAGAGGGAGAGAGGGCCCCCCTTCTTCTTCTTCTTCTCCTTCCTTGACCTTCTCCCAAGATGGGAGAAGGGTTTCCCCTCTGGTCCATGGTTTCCATGGCGGAGGAGGGGCGAGAGCCCCTCCGAGATTGGATCTGTCTCTCTCTGTTTCTGCGTTTCAGATTCTAGCCTTTCACCGTTTCTTATATTCCCGGAGATCCGTAACTCCGATTGGGCTGAAATTTTAACAAGATTTCTATCCGAATATTGGCTTTCTTGCGGCGAAAGAAGGGCACGAACTGCCTTACGGGGTGGACACAAGGGCCCAGGGCGCACCTGACCCCCTGGGGCATGCCCTCCTGCCTCGTGGCCCCCTCGGGCATCGTCTCACGTTGATTCTTCTTCTCAAAAATATTCTATGAAGATCTTTCTCGATCAAATCGCAATGACAACATACATCATTCCCTTTGTCATCGGTATGTTATTTGCCCAAGATTCGATCGTCGGTATCTTCATACCTAGTTCAATCTTGTTACCGGCAAGTCTCTTTACTCGTTCCATAATGCATCGTCCCGCAACCAACTAGTCACATTGCTTGCAAGGCTTATCATGATGTGCATTACCGAGAGGGCCCACAAATACCTCTCCGATACTCGGAGTGACAAATCCTAATCTCGATCTATGCAAACCCAACAAACACCTTCGGAGATACCTGTAGAGCATCTTTATAATCACCCAGTTGCGTTGTGACGTTTGATAGCACACAAGGTATTCATCCGGTATTCGGGATTTGCATAATCTCATAGTCAAAGGAATATGCATGAGTCATGAACAAAGCAATAGCAATAAAACTTAACGATGATTATGCTAAGCTAACGGATGGGTCTTGTCCATCACATCATTATCCTAATGATGTGATCCCCTTCATCAAATGACAACACATTTCTATGGTCAGGAAACTTAACTAGCTTTGATTAACGAGCTAGTCAAGTAGAGGCATACTTGGGACACTTGTTTTGTCTATGTATTCACACATGTATCAAGTTTCCGATTAATACAATTCTAGCATGAATAATAAACATTTATCATGATATAAGGAAATATAAATAACAACTTTATTATTGCCTCTAGGGCACATTTCCTTCAGTCTCCCACTTGCACTAGAGTCAATAATCTAGATTACATTGTAATGATTCTAACACCCATGTAGTCTTGGTGTTGATCATGTTTTGCTCATGGAAGAGGCTTAGTCAACGGGTCTGCAACATTCAGATCCGTGTGTATTTTGCAAATCTCTATGTGTCCCTCCTTGGCTTGATCACAGATGGAGTTGAAGCGTCTCTTGATGTGTTTTGTTCTCTTGTGAAATCTGGATTTCTTCACTAAGGCAATTGCTCTAGTATTATCACAAAAGATTTTCATTGGACCCGATGCACTAGGTATTACACCTAGATCGGATATGAACTCCTTCATCCGGACTCCTTCATTTGTTGCTTCCGAAGCAGCTATGTACTCCGCTTCACACGTAGATCCTGCCACGATTCTTTGCCTAGAACTACACCAACTGACGGCTCCACCATTCAATATAAATACGTATCCGATTTGCGACTTAGAGTCATTCAGAGCAGTGTCAAAGCTCACATCTCCATAACCATTTACGACGAGCTCTTTGTCACCTCCATAAACGAGAAACATATCCTTAGTCCTTTTCAGGTATTTCAGGATGTTCTTGATTGTTGTCCAGTGGTCCACTCCTGGATTACTTTGGTACCTCCCTGCTAGACTTATAGCAAGGCACACATCATGTCTGGTACATAGCATTGCATACATGATAGAACATATGGTTGAGGCATAGGGGATGACTTTCATTTTCTCTCTATCTTCTGCAGTGGTCGGAAATTGAGTCTGACTCAATTTAACACCTTGTAACACATGCAAGAACCCTTTCTTTGACTGATACATTTTGAACTCCTTCAAAACTTTATCAAGGTATGTCCTTTGTGAAAGTCCAATTAAGCGTCTTGATCTATCTCTATAGATCTTGATGCCCAATATATAAGCAGCATCACCGAGGTCTTTCATTGAAAAATTCTTATTCAAGTATACTTTTATGCTATCCAGAAATTCTATATCATTTCCAATCAATAATATGTCAAACACATATAATATTAGAAATGCTATAGAGCTCCCACTCACTTTTTGTAAATACATGCTTCTCCGAAAGTCTGGATAAAACCATATGCTTTTATCACACTATCAAAGCGTATATTCCAACTCCGCGATGCTTGCACCAGTCCATAAATGGATCACTGGAGCTTGAACACTTTGTTAGCACCTTTAGGATTGACAAAACCTCCTGGTTGCATCATATACAACTCTTCTTTAAGAAATCCATTAAGGAATGCAGTTTTGACGTCCATTTGCCAGATTTCATAATCATAAAATGCGGTAATTGCTAACATGATTCGGACAGACTTAAGCATCGCTACGGTGAGAAGGTCTCATCGTAGTCAACTCCTTGAACTTGTCGAAAACCTTTCGCAACAAGTCGAGCTTTGTAGACAGTAACATTACCATCAACGTCAGTCTTCTTCTGGAATATCCATGTATTCTTTATGGCCTGCCGATCATCGGGCAAGTCAACCAAAGCCCACACTTTATTCTCATACATGGATCGCATCTCAGATTTCATGGCTTCAAGCCATTTCACGAAATCTGGGCTCATCATCTCGTCCTCATAGTTCGTAGGTTTGTCATGGTCTAGTATCATGACTTCTAGAACAAGATTACCATACCACTCAGGTGCGTAATGTACTCTGGTTGACCTACGAGGTTTGGGAGTAACTTGATCTGAAGTTTCATTATCATCATCATTAGCTTCCTCACTAATTGGTGTAGGCATCACGGGAACAATTTTCTGTGATGAACTACTTTCCAATTTAGGAGAAGGTACAATTACCTCATCAAGTTCTACTTTCCTCACTTCTTTCGAGAGAAACTCCTTCTCTAGAAAGGATCCATTCTTAGTAACAAATATTTTGCTTTCGGATCACTGATAGAAGGTGTAACCAATTGGTTCTTTTGGGTATCCTATGAAGACGCACTTCTCCGATTTGGGTTCGAGCTTATCAGGCTGAAGCTTTTTCACATAAGCATCGCAACCCCAAACTTTAAGAAACGACAACTTAGGTTTCCTGCCAAACCACAGTTCATACAGTGTCGTCTCAACGGATTTAGATGGTGCCCTATTTAACGTGAATACAACTGTCTATAATGCATAAACCCAAAACAATAGAGGTAAATCGGTAAGAGACATCATAGATTGCACCATATCTAATAAATTACGGTTACGACGTTCAGACACACCATTACACTGTGGTTTTCCAGGTGGCATGAGTTGCGAAACTATTCCACATTATTTTATATGAAGACCAAACTCGTAACTCAAATATTCGCCTCTGCGCTCAGATCATAGAAACTTTATTTTCTTGTTAAGATGATTTTCCACTTCACTCTGAAATTCTTTGAACTTCTCAAATGTTTCAGACTTGCGTTTCATCAAGTAGATATACCCATATCTACTCAAATCATCTGTGAAGGTCAGAAAATAATGATACCCGCCACGAGTCTCAACACTCATTGGACCACATACATCGGTATGTATTATTTCCAATAAGTCAGTTGTTCCCTCCATTGTTCCGGAGAACAGAGTCTTAGTCATCTTGCCCATAAGGCATGGTTCGCAAGCATCAAATGATTCATAATCAAGTGATTCCAAAAGCCCATCTGCATGGAGTTTCTTCATGCGCTTTACACCAATATGACCTAAACGGCAGTACCACAAATATGTTGCACTACCATTATCAACTTTGCATCTTTTGGCATCAATATTATGAATATGTGTATTACCACGATCGAGATTCAACAAAAATAGACCACTCATCAAGGGTGCATGACCATAAAAAATATTACTCATATAAATAGAACAACCATTATTCTCTTGATTTGAATGAATAACCGTCTCGCATCAAACAAGATCTAGATATAATGTTCATGCTCAACACTGGCACCAAATAACAATTATTCAGGTCTAAAACTAATCCCAAACATAGATGTAGAGGTAGCATGCTGACGGCGATCATACCGACCTTGCAACCATTTCCGACGCGCATCGTCACCTCGTCCTTAGCCAATCTTCGTTTAATCTGTAGCCCCTGTTTCGAGTTGCAAATATGAGCAACACAACTGGTATCAAATACCCAAGCGCTACTACGAGCATAGTAAGGTACACATCAATAACATGTATTTCAAATATACCTTTGTTCACTTTGTCATCCTTCTTATCCGCCAAATACTTGGGGCAGTTCTACTTCAAGTGACCAGTCCCTTTGCAGTAGAAGCACTCAGTACCAGGCTTAGGTCCAGACTTGGGCTTCTTCCCAGGAGCAGCAACTTGCTTGCTATTCTTCTTGAAGTTCCCCTTCTTTCCTTTGCCCTTTTTCTTGAAACTAGTGGTCTTGTTAACCATCAACACTTAATGCTCCTTCTTGATTTCTACCTCTGCAGCCTTGAGCATTGCGAAGAGCTCAGAAATCGTCTTGTTCATCCCTTGCATATTATAGTTCATCATGAAGCCTTTATAGCCTGGTGGTAGTGATTGAAGAACTCTGTCAATGACACTATCATCTGGAAGATTAACTCCCAGTTGAGTCAAGTGGTTATGGTACCCAGACATTCTGAGTATGTGTTCACTGACAGAACTGTTCTCCTCCGTCTTGCAGCTATAGAACTTGTTGGAGACTTCATATCTCTCAACTCGGGCATTTGCTTGAAATATTAACTTGAGTTCCTGAAACATCTCATATGCTCCATGATGTTCAAAACGTCTTAGAAGTCCTTATCCTAAGTCGTAAAGCATGGCACACTGAACTATTGCGTAGTCATCAGATTTAGCTTGCAAGACGTTCACAACGTCAACAGTTGCTCATGCAGCAGACCTTGGACCTAGTGGTGCATCAAGGACGTAATTCTCTGTGCAGCAATGAGGATAATCCGCAAGTTACGGACCCAGTCCGTGTAGTTGCTACCATCATCTTTCAACTTAGCTTTCTCTAGGAACGCATTAAAATTCAAGGGAATGCTAGCACGGGGCATTGATCTACAACATAGATATGCAAAAACTATCAGGGCTAAGTTCATGACAAATTTAAGTTCAATTAATCATATTACCTAAGAACTCCCACTTAGATAGACATCCCTCGAGCCATCTAAATGATCACGTGATCCATATCAACTAAACCATGTCCGATCATAACATGAGATGGAGTAGTTTTCAATGGTGAATATTTCTATGTTAATCATATCTACTATATGATTAATGTTCGACCTTTCAGTTTCAGTGTTCCGAGGCCATGTCTGTACATGCTAGGCTCATCAAGTTTAACTCGAGTATTCCGCACGTGCAGAACTGTCTTGCACCCGTTGTATGTGAACGTAGAGCTTATCACACTCGATAATCACATGGTGTCTCGGCACGACAAACTGTCGCAACGGTGCATACTCAGGGAGAATACTTATACCTTGAAATTTTAGTGAGGGATCATCTTATAATGCTACCGCTGTACTAAGCAAAATAAGATGCATAAAAGATAAACATCACATGCAATCAAAATATGTGACATTATATGGCCATCATCATCATGTGCCTTTGATCTCCATCTCCAAAACACCGTCATGATCTCCATCTTCACTGGCTTGACACCTTGATCTCCATCGTAGCGTCGTTGTCATCTCGCCAACTATTGCTTCTAAAACTATCACTAATGCATAGTGATAAAGTAAAGCAATTACATGGCGATTGCATTTCATACAATAAAGCGACAACCATTAGGCTCCTGCCAGTTGCCGACAACTTTTACAAAACATGATCATCTCATACAACAGCGTATATCACATCATGTCTTGGCCATATCACATCACAACATGCCCTGCAAAAACAAGTTAGACATCCTCTACTTTATTGTTACAAGTTTTATGTGGCTGCTACGGGCTTCTTGTAAGAATCGTTCTTATCTATGCATTAAAAACACAACGATGATTCGTCAAGTTTGCTGTTTTAACCTTCAACAAGGACCGGTCGTAGTCAAATTCGATTCAACTAAAGTTGGAGAAACAGACACCCACCAGCCACTTTATGCAAAACAAGTTGCATGTCTGTCGGTGGAACCGGTCTCATGAATCTGGTCATGTAAGGTTGGTCCGGGCTGCTTCATCCAATAATACCGTTGAATCAAAATAAGACGTTGGTGGTAAGAAGTATGACAATGATTACCCACAACTCTTTGTGTTCTACTTGTGCATATCATCTACGCATAGACCTGGCTCTGATACCACTGTGGGGGAATGTAGCATGCAATTTCAAAAAAAAATCCTATGATCACGCAAGATCTATCTAGGAGATGCATTGCAATGAGAGGGGAGAGTGTGTCCACGTACCCTCGTAGACCGAAAGCGGAAGTGTTAGCTTAACGCGGTTGATGTAGTCGAATGTCTTCTCGATTCAACTGATCAAGCACCGAACGTATGGCACCTTCAAGTTCTGCACACGTTCAGCTCGATGACGTCCCTCGAACTCTTGATCCAGCAAAGTGTCGAGGGAGAGTTTCGTTAGCACGACGGTGTGGTGACGGTATTGGTGATGTGATCCGCGCAGGGCTTCACCTAAGCACTATGACAATATGACCGGAGGAGTAGACGGTGGAGGAGGGCACCACACACGGCTAAGAAACAATTGATGTGCTTAGAGGTGCCCCACCGCCCCCGTATATAAAGGAGGGAGAGGGGAGGAGGCCGGCCTAGGGCGCGCCAAGTGGGGACCAATCCCACTTGGACTCCTAGTCCTATTCTCCCTCTTTCCTTTTATCGGAGGGGGAAAGGGGGAGGGAGAGGGGGAGGGAGAAGGAAAGGGGGCCGAACCACCTCCCCTTGTCCAATTCGGACTCCCCATGGGGGGGGCACCTCCTTGTGGGCTGCCCTGCCTCTCCCCTATGGCCCATTACTTCCCCCGGGGGGTTCCGGTAACCCCCCGGTACTCCGATAAATTCACGAAATGCTCTAGAACCATTCCGGTGTCCGAATACTATCGTCCAATATATCAATCTTTACCTCTCGACCATTTTGAGACTCCTCGTCATGTCTGTGGTCTCATCCGGAACTCTGAACAATCTTCGGTCACCAAAACACATAACTCATAATACAAATCGTCATCGAACGTTAAGTGTGCAGACCCTACAGGTTCGAGAACTATGTAGACATGACCGAGACACATCTCCTGTCAATAACCATCAGTGGAACCTAGATTCTCATATTGGTTCCTACATATTCTACGAAGATCTTTATTGGTCAAACCGCAATGACAACATACGTCATTCCCTTTGTCCTCGGTATGTTACTTGCCCGAGATTTGATCATTGGTATATTCATACCTAGTTCAATCTCATTACCGGCAAGTCTCTTTACTCGTTCCGTAGTGCATCATCCTGCAACTAACTTATTAGTCTCATTGCTTGCAAGGCTTATCATGATGTGCATTACCGAGAGGGCCCAGAGATACCTCTTCGATACTCGGAGTGACAAATCCTAATCTCAATCTATGCCAACCCAACAAACACCTTTGGAGATACCTGTAGAGCATCTTTATAATCACCCAGGTATGTTCTGACGTTTGATAGCACACAAGGTGTTGGGGATATTACTACTGGGCGTAAACCGGCCTATCTGGGCCGGGTTAACTTCATCAGTAGTTAAGTATGTTAAAGCCCATGAAGGTAGATAAGGGCTCAAGACCCATAATCGGTTGAGATCCTGTAGCCGTAAACCGGCGTCAATATGTAACTTGTATTGTAAGTTAGGAATAAGTAGAGACCAAACCGGACACATCTATGAGCCGGTGTTGGGACTCTGTAAACCGACGGGCGTCACCCATGTATATAAGGGGACGACCCGGCGGCGGTTCAAGAACAACAGACAACAACTCGAGACATAGGCGAAGCTTGTTTGCTCCCTAGTCATCGAAACACCCATCAATTCCATCACAACTAGACGTAGGCTTTTACCTTCATCGAAGGGGCCGAACTAGTATAAACTCTCTTGCGTCCTTGTGTCTGCTTTAACCCCTTCAAGCTAACCCGTCGCGATGGCTCCACGACTAAGTCCTTTCTCTAGGACATCTGCCGTGACAAAACCACGACAGTTGGCGCCCACTGTGGGGCTATCGCATGATGGTTTCCGGTTCTTGGAGGGCCGCTTTGAAGCACTCGAGGGCTACACTGTAGGCCGGATGACTAAGAGTCATCGTGGCAAGCTCTACATTGACGACGCAGGCTGGGGCCCCGAGGCCGGCTCAATTGAGTACGGGTACCGAGTCCCCTTTGGTAGCATTCACATTTTCATTGGCAAGATCGGTGAACCGGGCCCTGAGCCGGACATCTGCACCGACCTCGTCGAGACGGCTCAGCGTGCGCAATCCGCCCGGGTTAAACCGGCCATGAAGCGTGCCTTCGTGGGAGTGATCCATGGAGGAAGTTATAAGGACGGATCGGAGTTTCGCGGGGCAACTGTCGTTTGTTCTGGTGACGAATCTTTGACCAGAGAAACCGAATCTCTTTATCAGCTATAAGATGGTCGGATTGAGAGCTGTTCCGATGGCGACAGTATTCCGGACCCCTCTGATCTGCCTAACCGGGTTGGAATATTCATGACAGGAACACAAGCAGCGTTTCATTCTTCGACAGCCGCGGCAACGATCTCCGGTTCAGCAGCGGCGACGGCTGCCGGGGCAGGAGGCCCTGTGCGCCCGCCGGCTCAGGTTCTATCAGAACTATTTGATGCGTTGGCTGTGCTTATGGCGGAAGTTAATCCGCCAGATCAGGACGTTCACAACACGGAGATTGCAAAGGTAAAGGAACAAATCACCCAGGCCAAGACGGATCTAGCGGCTGAGGACACCAGGATGTCCGCAGAGCGGGCCGCTTTAGACGCATAGGCCTACAGGCTTATGTTGGACCAGAGTGCGTCACATGAAGTCATGAGAAGGAAGCACCGATCCCGCTTACCTCCGGTTTTCGAGGCCAAAGACCTTTTCAACACTCCAGGACCAAGAGCCGGCAATCCGCTGGAGGGGAACCAGGCAGAAGCCCCCTGGACCGGTGCACCGGTTCAGCCTCGTCAGATGGACCCGCCTCGTCAAAACACCGTTATACCTCAGGATGCTTTAACACCTCCGGGTAACTACTCCAACCCAATGGACAATCTTGTTGCGACTGCTGCACGGCTGGAGGCCATTCCAATTGAAGGTGACTCGCCACAGGCAGTAGAGACGCGACGGGTGAAGGAACTTCTAAGGACAGCTTTGGCCCAACAGGAAGCGTACTCGTACAGCCACGACCGGATCCACTCGACCCCCCGTCCAAGCCGGAGCTATATCAAACATATGGATGAACCAGTAGTGTCGAGTAATGAATGACGTGGAGCACCCCGTGGCAACAACCCGACGGGTGGTGCTGATGACGCTCAGGAAGTGGTGAACCGGGCCCGAGCGCGCAGGGAGGCCGAGTTAGCCGCACAGCATCAGGCTCGGCAGCTCACGCCGGTTCGTCCAACCATCTTGATCAAACCTGGTGTCACTTCTAGTTCTTTGGGGGTGCCTTGCCTTATCCCCGCTTTACGCAACGTGCGCCTGCCCAAGGATTTCAAAGGCCCGCGCAAGGTACCAAATTACACAGCGGATCAACCTCCAGAGACATGGGTGGAGAGCTATGAGATGGCCATGGAGATGCTTGATGTGGATGACCCGGCGTGTGCGAAATACTTCACCATGATGCTTGAATGAACGGCCCGTACTTGGTTAAAAAGCTTGCCAGCTAATTCTATCAGTTCATGGGCCCAATTACGAGCTCAGTTTATCAGCAATTTCAAGGATACATGTAAACAGCCTATGATGACAAGATAGGGAAAGGGAAGAAGAACAGCAGCTCCAAAGGTCAGCAGCATCACTGGGTAGGCAATGGCGGAGGAGGCAAGCATAAAGCGGATGGTAACATGGATTTTGTGGCTAATACCAACGCACAGGACAATGGCCAGCGACGCAAGGGTAGGCCGAAAAATCGTAGTGGAGCACCCAACCCTAACCCAAACCGCCTAAACTATCTGCTAAGCCAGCCCTGTCCAAGACATGGGATGAAGGAGGAGCCAGCAAACCACCTTTGGAAGGATTGCTTTATTATGTAGGAGTTCAAGAATTCTAATAATTTCCGGTATGATCATGGATCTGGCGGTGGCTCAGGGTCCGGGCCGGGTTACGGTGGAGGAAGTTCCGGTTTAGGATTTAATGGTAATCCGGGCGGACATAATGGTTAAAATAGTCAGAACAACCAGGGTGGTTACAACCAACGACAGCAACAGTCAGGTTACTAGAGCAACCCAAAGCAGTTGAGTAGTGGGCAGTACCATGTCTTTACCACTAGCTTGGACAAGCGAGACCGGAAGGTTCAGAGGCGGGCAGTCAACTCTGTTGAACCGGCCATACCCCGTTATCTACGTTAGTCTGAACAGCCAATCATATGGAGCAGAGAGGATCACCCACCCCAGGTCGATAATCCGGGTCAGTTGGCTCTGGTGGTGGCACCTCAGGTGGGAGGTTATAAGTTCTCCAAGGTGCTCATGGATGGAGGGAGCAGCATTAACATCCTGTACTATGAGACCTTCTGTCGCATGGGACTAACAGATAAGAATCTCAAACCGTCTAATACAGTATTCCACGGTGTAGTGCCTGGCAGATCAGCATATACCGTTGGTAAGATAGCTCTCGAAGTGGCCTTTGGGGATGATCATGATTCCAGGTTGGAGACATTGACGTTTGAAGTGGTGAAAATCCAAAGTCCATATCATGCCCTATTTGGGCGACTGACATACGCCAAGTTTATGGCTCGGCCCTGTTATGTGTATTTGCAGCTCAAGATGCCGGGTCACAAGGGGACAATAACGGTTCACGGAAGCCGCAAAATCGCTTTGGAATGCGAGGAAGGAGATGCGGCTTATGCAGAGTCGGTTTGTGCCACCGAGGAGTTGAATTACTATAAAGACAATGTTGATCCGGCGGACATGACTCCGTTGAAGAAGCCAACTACGGAGCATGATCCGGCCCTGAAGTTCAAATCAGCAGCAGAAACTAAGCTTGTTGACTTCGTACCTGGCGATTCATCCAAGCAGTTCAGCATCAGTGCCAACTTGGATCCAAAATAGGAAAGCGCGCTCATCGAGTTCATCCGTGAGAATCGGGACATTTTTGCATGGAAGCCCTCCGACATGCCAGGTGTACCGAGGCAACTCGCTGAGCACACACTTAATGTGGATCCTAAATATAAACCGGTGAAACAGTTCCTCCGCCGGTTTAATGAAGAAAGATGCAAGGCGATTGGAGAAGAGGTAGCCAGGCTGTTAGCAGCTGGCTTTATTGTTGAAGTTTTTCACCCCGAGTGGCTTGCCAATCCGGTGCTGGTCCTCAAGAAAAACGGCACCTGGCGCATGTGTGTGGATTACACAGATCTTAATAAAGCTTGTCCAGCAGATCCTTTTGCCCTCCCCCGTATTGATCAAATTATTGATACCACGGCGGGTTGTGAGCGTTTAAGTTTTTTGGATGCGTATTCTGGCTATCATCAGATCAAAATGGCAGTTAAGTACCAGGAGAAGACAACATTTATAACTCCCTTTGGAGCCTTCTGCTATGTGTCTATGCCCTTCGGGCTCAAGAGTGCCCAGGCAACTTACCAACGGTGTGTACAAAATTGTCTTCACAAGCAGATTGGCTGTAATGTACATGCTTACGTGGATGATATCATGGTTAAATCCAGGGAGAAGGAGACTCTGATTGATGATTTGAAGGAAACCTTTGATAACCTGAGAACATACAAGATGATGCTTAATCCGGACAAGTGTGTCTTTGGTGTACCGGCGGGCAAGCTATTGGGTTTTCTAGTGTCCAACACGGGAATTGAGGCTAATCCGGAGAAGATCACGGCTATCACCTCCCTGGCTAAACCGAAGTGTATCAACGATGTTCAACGCCTGGCAGGCCGGGATTGCTGCGCTAAGCTGGTTTATCAGTCGCCTGGGTGAGAAGGCAATCCCTTTGTATCAGATGTTGAAAAAGACGGATCAATTTATCTGGAGTTCTGCCGCTGATGAAGCATTTGAGGACTTAAAGCGGCAATTGGCCAATCCGCCTGTGCTCGCCGCTCCTGTTGACAAGGAGCCATTACTGCTATATGTTGCTGCTAATGTTCGGGCGGTCAGCGTAGCTATTGTGGTGGAGCGAAAAGAGGCAGGTAAGGAGCATCCGGTTCAACGTCCGGTCTATTATATCAGCGAGGTGCTCATTGAGTCCAAGCAAAGGTATCCGCATTGGCAGAAGCTGGTGTATGGAGTTTTTATGGCAAGCCGGAAGCTTAAACAATATTTCCAAGGGCACTCAATTACGGTAGTCAGTTCTGCTCCTTTGGGAGATATCATCCAGAATCGGGAAGCAACTGGCCGGATTGCAAAGTGGGCCATAGAGCTGGGGCCGTACGGTTTGAAGTATGTGCCTCGGACAGCGGTTAAGTCTCAAGCACTTGTTGATTTCATCAATGATTGGACGGAAATGCAAGCACCTAAAGAAAAGCCGGATCATACGTATTGGACCATCCATTTTGACAGATCCAGGCAGTTGGAAGGCTCGGGGGCTGGAGTCGTATTAACTTCCCCACGAGGTGATAAGTTTTGTTATGTTCTCCGTTTAATGTTCCCTTGTACTAACAATGCAGCTGAGTATGAAGCCTTGCTCCATGGTCTTTGGATGGCTAAGGAGATGAATCTAAGTCGAGTTAAGTGCTTCGGTGACTCGGACCTTGTGGCTCAGCAAGTGTCTGGCACTTGGGACTCTAAGGACCCACTCATGGAAGCGTATCATCGTGAGGTGGATATTGTTGCAGGTTATTTCAGAGGCTATCAGGTGGACCACATGGACCGGTGGAAAAATGAAGCGGCGGATGCTTTAAGCCGGCTGGGCTCTCAGCGCAAACCGGTCCCGCCCAATGTTTTTCTGGATGTGTTGCACAACCCGTCGGTGAAGATCCCTGGTGAAGAGGATTTGGCTATTCCTGATCCGGAGGCTCAATCGGTGGCAGTTCTTCATGTTATTCCAGATTGGACGCTTCCGTACCTGGCGTACAAGAACCGGGGCGAGTTGCCAGAGGATGAGATTCTGGCCCGGCAGATAATCCGGCGATCCAAGTCCATGGCTATCATCAATGGCGAGTTGCATCATTGCAGTGTATCAGGAGCTTTTCAACGTTGCGTGTCTCCTGAAGAAGGCCGTGAAATTTTGCGTGAGATCCACGAAGGAGATTGTGGTCACCACGCCGGTTCAAAGTCTCTGGTGGCTAAAGCGTTTCGCCATGGCTTCTATTGGTTAACTGCTCATGCTGATGCGGAGGATCTGGTCAGACGATGTGATGGTTGCCAAAGGTTTTCAAGACGTGCTCATGTACCGGCTCAAGAATTGAGAATGATTTCAATTACTTGGCCGTTTGCGACTTGGGGCCTGGATATGGTTGGGCCTTTCAAAAGGCCCAAAGATAAGAAGACCCACCTCCTGGTGGCGGTTGACAAGTTTACAAAGTGGGTGGAGGCAGAACCTGTTAGCAAGTGTGATGTGGCCACGGCGGTTCAGTTCATCAAAAAGGTGATTTTCCGGTTTGGCTTTCCGCACAGTATTATCACAGATAATGGTACCAATTTGTCCAAAGGTGCTATGAAGGAGTTCTGCGAACGGGAGCACATCCGGCTCTACGTTTCATCAGTGGCACATCCACAGTCCAATGGTTAAGCAGAAAGAGCTAATCAAGAGATCTTGAGGGGCATCAAGCCCCGGCTCATGGTTCCTTTGCAGAGAACGCCGGGTTGTTGGGTAGAAGAATTACCATCTGTGTTATGGAGCATCAATACAACACCCAACAGATCAACATGATACACACCGTTCTTCATGGTTTATGGAGCGGAGGCGGTTCTCCCCAGTGATATCCGTCATGATTCACCTCGTGTCACGGCTTATATTGAAGCGGACAACGAGATAGCACGGCAAGATGCTTTGGATCGGTTGGGTGAAGAGCGTGACATCGCAGCCGCCTGATCGGCGATTTACCAGCAGGATCTTCGTCGTTATCACAGTCGCCGGGTCAGAACCAGAGCCTTTCAGGAAGGTGATTTGGTGCTTCGGCTCATCCAAGATCAGACTGATATGCATAAGCTATCCCCACCTTGGGAGGGGCCTTTCGTGGTCAGCAAGAATCTGCACAACGGGTCGTACTATCTGATCGATATTCGAGAGCATAAGGACTCACGTACATCAGAGGAGGAGACTAACAGGCCGTGGAATATAGCTCATCTTCGGCCTTACTATACCTGAGCCATTGGCTATACTTATGTACATATTACGACAATGTATATATTATGATTAAATATAATAAACCGGAACCTCAGCTAAAGCGGGGTATCTGTTCTTTTACATCATGTGAGGTTACACGGAGTTGCTCTAAAGCGGCCTCCGGTTTACCCCTTGAGTTCGCTTTGCTAAAAGCATCGTGTTATATCACTTGGAGGATTGGTCATGTCCGAACCAATACCATGCCTCTTGATAGGCGAGAGCCACCAGATCACTTGGAGACTTGGTCATGTCTGAACCAGTCATGCCTGTTGATCGGCCTAAGGCCACAGAATCACTTGGGGGCTTGGTCGAACCCGAACCATGACCACGCCATTTGGTCCTCATAAATGCCACAGAATCACTTGGGGACCTGGCTGACTAGAACCATAGTTACACCTAACGGGAGCTTGGTCGTGTTTGGCCATGGTAATGCCATTTGATCAGCTTAAATAAATCTTTTTTGGCAAACGTTTTTGTCGTTGCTTTTGCTTCACACTTTTCTTTGAAGGGGTTTTTTGCTTTTCATTGTGTTTTTTAAACCGACAACGATTTTTAACCAATCAATTGACGGAACACAGTTCACGTCAATCCGGAGACTATTTGTCCGGTTTGATCCTTGTTGTTAACATCCTCTTATGGAGTAACACGGTGTTTATTATAACCCAGCACCAGCATCATATATATATACAGGAGCTGTTATTTCCTCCAACAGTGTGGGTTTGCAAAACTCCGCTTCAAGGTTGGCCAAGCCAACTTCACACTCAACGATGGCAGGTATTATGTATCTCAAAAATTTGATCATATACTTAAAATTTTGTTTTGGATGTTTTGATTTCATATATACAGACATCATATTCCGCCTGACGGTACAACCGTGGTGGCACTTGACGAATTTCTTATTTCAGAAAAGGTTTTGGAAAGTTCATTACCACAGGAAGAACAAGTTATGCACGAAGGCATATCAACATCAAAGGTATCAGCTAGCCTATTAGAAGGCAACATGGTGCCCATAATAACATAATTGTTTTTCACAAAGGAGAGGCAGTTTTAAAACCGGCTTCCGGTTTAAGCTTGGCCACTAGCCTGGCCTGATGGTTGTGGGTCATCCTGCGCCGCTTCAGCTTCCGTTTCTCTACCCAGTGGCTGGAAATCCACAGTTGTCCAGTCGATTCCCATTAATGCTTGAAAAACAGCTTCATCATGGATCAGCAATGACGGGTCAATATCGGGAGCGTAAGTATGCTTACGGATTGGAGGGATCAAATTTTCCGATTCATGGATTGGTGCAGCTATTCGCTTGTTCTGACTATCATATTGGGCTTGATAATGAGACAAGTCTGCTTCCTCAGCCAGTTGACAAGCTAGCGGACGTACCTCCCGGTTTATTGCTCGCAAATCCGCTTCACCAAATTCTGACCCGTCTTCCTTCAAGCTGGGATAGCCCTGAGCCGCTTCAATAGGATCAAAATCCGGCACCTAGGCTTTTGCCCGGATTAAGGCATTGATTGCACCGGTTCAAGCAGCAGATTTCTTCAGCTCTTCAACCCGGGCAGGAAGCACTGACAGTTTCATCAGAGTATCTTGAATCAAAGTGGGCGCCGATTTGTTATGAGACACGGTACAGATGATCCGCTGGGCACCAGTATACAATTGTTCAACCAATGTATAGGCAGCTTTCAATTTCTTCCGCACATCTGACCCCAAGTGACCAATGCGTGTCCCTGAAATACCATAAAGGGTTAATAAACCGGCGACTCTGTAAGAAGGCAGAGCCAATTCAGAAGGCAAGCTGGCTTACCAAAGATAGTAGTGGTCATGGCATGAACGTGCCGCTTTATGCTGGTCAGTTCATCCGTCATTGGTTTTAGTGCAGCCTCGGCATCCTCTGCTCGTTTGATCAAAGCGGACTTTTCAGTGGCCCAATCCGCCCGTTTCTTCTTGAAGTTCTCCTTAAGTTGTTCCATGGCGCTTGAAGCACTGGCCAATTCCTCTTTTGCTTTGGAGGTTTCAGCCTGTTGGGTTTTCAGGTTTTCTTGAAGATCGATGCCTTGGTTTTCTTTCGTCTTCAGCTCCGCCTGCAGGCATATAGATATATGTTTCAACAAATCGGTAGAAGGATTCAAGTACCAACCACATAACAAGTTATGCGCTTAGCACTTGGGGGCTAATGCATATTCGATCTTCATCTTTCAATTGTTTACAAAGTCCCAAGATCAATACAAGCATTCAACTTGGCACTTGGGGGCTAATGGCTATTTGATCATATATATTCTGATGCAGCAGTTTCAATTACTTAAAGTACTGGTTTAACTGCGCTAAGTTGAACCGGCCCTTGGGGGCTACATCAGCAAATTTCAAAGCATCAAGATTTATATTATTAAGTCCCGGTTTGAAAGAATATTTCAAACCAGCCCTTGGGGGCTAGGAGAGTCAGCAAGAATGGAAGCATACAAGCAGGAAGGAGCATATGGAAGTTACCTCATATTTATCTTTCATCATATTAACCAGACCGGCTTCGTAGTCACGGCTGGTATACAGCCGGTTCAGATAGCCGGAATGGATATCTTGGGCGTTCAGAGCAGGGTAAGTCGTCAGATCAGCGTTCCACTTGCCTTTGCCAAAACCAGCAATTTCTTCCTTGGCAGAATGTTTGGATAAAGTGAGAGGATTGCTTGGCTCAGTATGGCTAGTGCCAGTAATGACAACCTCATCATCCTGGGTACCGCCGGTTTGCAATGGAGCTGTTGGCTTGTCAGTAGGTTTTGTTGGACCGGTGGAGCTTTCAATCCGGATGGAACCTGTGGGCTGATGGATAGGACCTGAGGTATCAGTAGGTCTCTCTTCAGCAATAAGATCATCATCTGGTTGCGGTGGATCATTGGGAATATCCTCAGGAATAGCCGCTTCAAGATTGGGTGTCTTGCCTGGTTCAAGAATGACGTCTTCTTCAGCCTCTTTGTCCAGGCGGGCCTTCTTGCTTGGCCTATGTTTGGCCCTGAGAAGAATAACAAAATTAAATACAACATATGTTCTAAGGCAATGTACTGCAAACATCACAATAAGTATAGCTTACCCAAGCACCGTTTTGAGCGGTGGGAGCTGAGTAGCCGATGACTCGCCAGAAGATGAGTGGGAAGTAACCTGGTAATCGGAGTCAGACGGATTAAGAGGTTGACGAAAGCAGCCCGCTTTAGGACAAGCACTGACAAGCAAATTAGAGACCTCGGAATGGCATTTCTGAACCGGACTGTTCAGTAAACCGGCGGAGGTAACTACCTGGCCGCTGTGCCGGGTGGTGTGGCGAGCTTCGTGTTGTTGGGTCTTCATAAGAAGTTTAGGATCCAAATAAGCAAGAGGATGAGAAAAATTAACTTTCCGGTTTTCCTGACGGATTTTTTGTGAAGGCAAAGTTTCTGAATCGGAAGAGAGAATAATTACCTCTGCAACATCCGCGTGGCTGGCTTCGGCATCATCCTGACAAATATCATCATCAATAAGATGCATGAAAAATAAACCAAGTGAGTCAAGCTCTACCTCAAAGTCCGGATTATCCACCTCATCATCAGGGGCCGGATTAGAAGATGTAGTGGTTCTTTTCCTGTGGGCAGTCTTCTTCACAACTTTAGTCTTTTGCCGGGTTGCTCTTTCCGGTTTGTCTGGTTTTTCTGGTTTCTCCTGCGGCAGTTTTTTGCTCCAAAACGGATCATCGCCCTGATTATGCAGACACTGATATTAAAAACAATGACCAGACATATCAATAACAGATTCAGCAAAGAGAAAAATCAAAGTCTTACAGCTGGCGGTTTATTGGTGGCACAGAAGGGAAGTAGGCCGGTTCTAGCGCAGACGTGTGCTGGTTCATTCAGTATCTTATGCACAGCCTCTGTGATTTCTTCACCGGAGAGCTGGAGTTTGGAATGTCGCAGTGGGTCATCAACACTGTCAGTATACTCGCACATCAAACCGGAGCGCTGACTAAGGGGCAGTATGCTCCATGATATCCAACAGCGAGCGAGATCAACCCATGTTAAATAGTTGGACATAAAGGCTCTGAGCTTTGACAGCTGGGGAGCATATTTGCTTCTCTCCTGGGCAGTCAATCTTTGAGGAAAAGGGTGTGTATTGCTGAGCCGCTCCGGACGAAAGCCAGGCAAGGGATTCTCACCAGCAGGGGAGGTGTCTTTGCAATAGAACCATGTCTGATTCCACTCCTTGGGGTGACTGTGCAGCTTGGTGTGAGGGTATGTGACCTCTTTCCTTTTCTGAATCGCCATGCCACCCAACTCCGTATTAGAGCCATCAATAAACTCAGTACGGCAGTTTAGATGGAAAAGATCTCTGAACAATTCCACTGTGGGCTCCTCTTGAAAGAACACCTCACAGAGCACTTGGAAGTGGCACATATTTGTAACAGAGTTGGGGCCAGTGTCTTGCGGATGGAGTTGGAAATCGGCTAAAACATCCCGGTAAAATTTAGAACCGGGCGGCTTAAAGCCCCGGGCTAAGTGATCTACGAAAACAACAACCTCTCCTTCTCGAGGTGTGGGAGGGCATTATTTGCCAGGAGCCCTCCAATGGATGGTATCTTTACTGCCTAAAGCGCCAATCAGGACTAGATCGTCCAGTTGATCCTCTGTGGCGCGAGAAGGAACCCAATTGCACTCATATACTTGCTTGGCCATGATGGAATCCACAAGGCAGAAGATCCCGGTTTAAAAATGCATTTAATCAAGGTACATTGGAATGGGCACTGTTAAACCGGAAATAGAATTATCTGAACCGGAGTTTCATGAAGCAACCAACATCCGGCGGTTCAACAAGGGGACTAATGGTATATACCGATTTGTCAAATTTTTCTACAAAGTTAAACCGCCTGGTCTAAGCATTGAACAGTCAAGACTGCAGATGAGTAAGTACACAAAAACAGATTTTGCAAGATTATACTACAACTTTGGATCTGGAACATGTGTATAAAGGAGATAAATATTCAAGGCCCAAAAGGAGCAGTGCCGAATCAATAAGCGAAGGTACAGATAAGATCTATGGTCTTAATATGCGAAAGTGAAAACGGAGGATAAAAACTACTGCTACACAGAGCGAAGATTCACAGACTCGTCTAAGGATCTATCATATGAACAAGAAGCAAGCGATGAACACGGGAGAACATGGAAACCCTAGAACAGATCTATGATGGAAAGGATAGAAGACTTACCCGAGCTGAGGAAGAAGCGAAAGGTCGCGGCGGTGCTCTGGTACGCTCAGGGTGATGCAGCGGCCAAGGTTGGTGCAGAGGTCGACGGCGGCGGCGGAGCTCCGAAGACTGGGCGACGCGAGGAAGAGGAAGCAGAAGGGCACGAAGAGGAAAAAAGAAATGACCCTTCGGTCCTATTTATAAAGCAAGGGACAAGGATCAGGCGCGAAAATCAAGGGGCCGCAAGTTTGGAAACAGAGCTGTCGCCTCGATTATTGCAGATCTATTAAACAAGAAGGTATCATGGATAATTTCTTTATGACAGATGACGTCATGCCGGTTTACAGCAATCAGAGAAGATGACATCACGGCGGTTCACCAAACTACAAGAAGATGTTGAAGATGAAATTTTTGCTAAGGATTGACATGAACCTGTTCAAATCAATCTGGGGCCTAATGTTGGGGATATTACTACTGGGCGTAAACTGGCCTATCTGGGCCGGATTAACTTCATCGGTAGTTAAGCAGGTTAAAGCCCATGAAGATAGATGAGGGCTCAAGACCCATAATCAGTTGAGAGCCTGTAGCCGTAAACCGGCGTCAATATGTAACTTGTATTGTAAGTTAGGAATAAGTAGAGACCAAACCGGACACATCTCTGAGCCGGTGTTGGGACTCTGTAAACCGACGGGCGTCACCCATGTATATAAGGGGACGACCCGGCGATGGTTCAAGAACGACAGACAACAACTCGAGACATAGGCGAAGCTTGTTTGCTCCCTAGTCATCGAAACACCCATCAATTCCATCACAACTAGACGTAGGCTTTTACCTTCATCGAAGGGGCCGAACTAGTATAAACTCTCTTGCGTCCTTGTGTCCGCTTTAACCCCTTCAAGCTAACCCGTCGCGATGGCTCCACGACTAAGTCCTTTCTCTAGGACATCTGCCGTGACAAAACCACGACACAAGGTATTCCTCCGGTATTCAGGATTTGCAAAATCTCATAGTCAAAGGAACATGTATAAGTCATGAAGAAAGCAATAGCAATAAAACTTAATGATTATTATGTTAAGCTAACAGATGGGTCTTGTCCATCACATCATTCCCTAATGATGTGATCCCGTTCATCAAATGACAACACATGTCTATGGTCAGGAAACTTAACCATCTTTGATTAACGAGCTAGTCAAGTAGAGGCATACTAGGGACACTTTGTTTTGTCTATGTATTCACACATGTATCAAGTTTCTGATTAATACAATTCTAGCATGAATAATAAACATTTATTATGATATAAGGAAATATAAATAACAACTTTATTATTGCCTCTATGGCATATTTCCTTCATAGCCTTTGCCACACAGTTTCTTCTATGCATCATGTGTGATGCATTCAATAACGCAAATGATAAAATTGTTAATATCGTGTGCAATGGCAACGCTATCACAAACGATTTAACGGGGCAAATTGTGTGTGATGTACCTGCAAACGGAAATGTTTTCCTTGGAGCGAGCGTGTGGGATGTATATACGAACGGAAACGTTTAGGGGGGACTGACTGTGTGGGATGTACTTACGACCGGAAACGATTTCACCTGTATAATTGTACTTTTTTGAGCACTATTGTACATATAACCATATTTGAGCGCTCTCTCATCACACACGACCTCATTTTGCCGAGCGTGTGTGCCATGAGGGCATATCCCCGACAGTTTCTGGGTCGTGTGGGAAGGACCCCTCTATCGCCCACACTCACTTGGCGACGGTTCCAAATGCCGTCTCGAAAAGGGGTTAAAAACCATTTGTATAGCACCTCATTGTACCAGTGCTTGATCGGTCGGAACGAGAAGTTCAACTACATCAAACGCGTTGTCAAACGCTTCCGCTTTTGGTCTATGAGGGTATGTGGACACACTCTCCCCCTCTCGTTGCTATGTCTCGTAGATAGATCTTTCATGAGTGTAGGAACTTTTTTGAAATTGCATGCCACGTTCCCCGACAATCATACCTCTCAACACGGGCATGAGCCTGAAATACCAATGTCAACTCTTGTAACATCTCATATGTTCCATGGCGTTCAAAATGCCTTTGCAGCCCTAATTTTAAGCCGTAAAGCATGGCGCACTAAACTATCAAGTAGTCATCAGAACGTGGCTGCCAGATGTTCACAACATCCATAGACGATGCTAGAGGAGTTGGCACACCGAGAGGTGCATTAAGTACATAAGCCTTCTGTGCAGCAGTGAGGACAGTCCTCGGACTACGACCCTAGTCCACATAATTTCTTACAATATCTTTCAACTTAGTCTTTCTCTAGGAACATATTAAAACAGGGCGCTGCAGTGCGAGCTATTAATCTACAACATAAATTGCAAAGACAACTTGGACTATTGTTCATGATAATGAGTTTGATTAATCATATTACTTAAGAACTCCCACTCAAATCAACATCCCTCTAGTTGTACGAGTGTAACATGATCCAAATTCACCAACCCAAGTCTGATCATCACATGAGATGAGGTGGTTTCAATGGTGAACATCTCCATGTTGATCATATCTACTATATGACTCATGTTTGACCTTTCGGTCTCTTGTGTTCAGATGCCATGTTTGTACACGCTAGGCTCGTCAAGTTTAACCCAAGTGTTCCGCATGTGCAAAACTGGCTTGCACCCGTTGTATGAGAACGTAGAGTCTATCACACCCGATCATCACGTGGTGCTTCAAAACGACGAACTTTCGCAATGGTGCACACTTGGGGAGAACACAATTTTACCTTGAAATTTTAGTGAGGGATCACCTTATAATGCTACCATCGTCCTAAGCAAAATGAGATGCAAAAAAGGATTAACATCACATGCAAATCATAAGTGACATGATATGGCCATCAACTTGTGCTTTTGATCTCCATATCCAAAGCATCGACATGATCTCCATCGTCACCGGCATGACACCATGATCTCCATCATCGTGTCTCCATCGGGGTTGTCACGCCAACCATGTTTCTACAACTATTGCTACCGCTTAGCGATAAAGTAAAGCATTACATAGCGCTTAATGATTGACACACATGTCATACAATAATTAAAGACAACCCTATGGCTCCTGTCGATTGCCGTTGAGGGAGTCCTGGATTAGGGGGTTCTTGGATGTCTAGGCTATGTGACATGGGCCGGACTGATGGGCCGTGAAGATATAATGCAGAAAGCCTTCCTGT
Source organism: Triticum aestivum (assembly GCF_018294505.1). Classification (NCBI taxonomy): domain Eukaryota; kingdom Viridiplantae; phylum Streptophyta; class Magnoliopsida; order Poales; family Poaceae; genus Triticum; species Triticum aestivum. The sequence goes on along the minus strand of NC_057797.1, from coordinate 515,890,119 downwards.
CGGTGTCAAAACCGGCGGATCTCGGGTAGGGGGTCCCAAACTGTGCGTCTAAGGCGGATGGTAACAGGAGGCAGGGGACACAATGTTTTACCCAAGTTCGGGCCCTCTTGATGGAGGTAAAACCCTACGTCCTGCTTGATTAATATTGATGATATGGGTAGTACAAGAGTAGATCTACCACGAGATCAGAGAGGCTAAACCCTAGAAGCTAGCCTATGATATGATTGTATGTTGTAGTTGTTGTGTCCTACGGACCAAAACCCTCCGGTTTATATAGACACCGAAGAGGGTTAGGGTTATACAAGGTCGGTTACAAAGGAGGAGATATCCATATCCATATTGCCTAGCTTGCCTTCCACGCCAAGTAGAGGCCCATCCGGACACGAGACGAAGTCTTCAATCTTGTATCTTCATAGTCCAATAGTCCGGCCAAAGGATATAATCCAGCTGTCTGGAGACCCCCTAATCCAGGAGCCCCTCAGTAGCCCCTGAACCAGGCTTTCAATGATGATGAGTCCGGCGCGCAGTATTGTCTTCGACATTGCAAGGCGGGTTCCTCCTCCGAATACATCACAGAAGAATTTGAATACAAGGATAGTGTCCGACCCTGCAAAATAAGTTCCACATACCACCATAGAGAGAATAATATTTCCGCAAATCTAACTTGATGACTTGTTTTGGCGACACGAGATTATGCCATGGCCCGGTGATTATTCGAACCGTTTCCTTCAACTAGCCCCGCACATAACGCGAGGTAGTTTTTTGACACGTCTTGTCAAAGCAGAGATCGTGTCCCCTTATCACGGGATTCTCATCAATACGGGCATGGGTAACCCAACCGCGCCATCGATTACGGTGCTTGGGGGATAAGCGAGTTTTACCAGGCTAGTGGGGACACTTAGTTTCGTTCGCCCATATAAAGGGATAAGGATTCACCTTTTCTTCTATGCCTTCTTCCTCCTTTGCTCATCCATTTTCGCACAATCGAGCTCTAGCGCCCAAGTACGCACTTCCCACCTCAACCTTCTCCAACCATGTCCGGAGCGGGAGGCGGGTGGATGGTCTCCTCCGTCATGGAAGGATACATCAAGAAGCTGAGGAGAGCCGGATACCTGCCCGATGACATCGTGCACCGGCTCCGAGATGAGGGGCAACTCATCCCCACCCCCGGGCCCCATGAGAGGGTAGTGTTCCTTAGCCATTTCCTCCGTGGACTGGGATTCCCTCTCCACCCATTCGTCTGGGGGCTCATGTTCTACTACGGCCTGGATTTCCACGATCTGGCCCCGAACTTCATCCTCACATCTCGGCTTTTATCGTCGTGTGCAAGGCCTTCCTCCGCATCAAGCCCCACTTCGGCTTATGGCTGAAGACCTTCAATGTCAAGCCGAAGGTTGTGGGCGGCCGCCAGGCGGAGTGCAGAGGCGCCATGGTGGGCAAGATGCCCAATGTTACATGGCTCGAGGGCTCCTTTGTGGAAACCATAAAGGGGTGGCAATCGGGGTGGTTCTACATCACCGATCCGCGAGACCCTGCATGGGCAGCGGCCCCCGAGTTCCGATCTGGCATCCCCACGTGGCTCACCTCCTGGAAAGAGAAGGGCCTGTCCTGGGGTAGTTCGGGAGAGCTGACCGGACTCCAAACATGTATTCAGAACATGGTGAACAAGAAGCTCAAACTCATCAACGTAGTCCAGGTCATGCTCCACCGCCGGATCCTCCCGTGCCAACAACGGGACTTCAACTTGTGGGAGTTCGACCCGGTGCAGCACCGAACTCTGAACATGCTCTTCGACACAACTCACGAAGATGCCTAGAGGGTGTTGTTCAAAAGCGCCGAGGTCCCCCCTCCCATTACTGAGGATCGCGGATTCAACACGAGGCGCCAAGCCAGTGCGATAAGCTGCTTTACCTTTCACATGATACTTATTTTTTATAGATTGACTCCATGCAGGATCTAAACTCCCGTACCTTTGACAGGACTGGCAGGAGACGGCCGGACAGATCGACTGTCTGGCTCCTTTGCCCGAAGGCCCAGCAAACGCTCTTCTGGCGAAGATGCTGACTCCGGCTCCTTATACAATGCCGAAGAAGACACCAGGCGTCGTCGGACTCACCGTCCGATGACTCTGCAGCGCACTCCTCCCCCGAAGACGAGGAGGAAGAAGAAGATGCTCCCCCTCCAGTTGGGGGAGATAAGAAAAGGAAGACCGCCCCAACTAGGGGGGGGGGCGAAGGGTCCAAGAAGGGGAGAACTCTCCTTCCGGACTACTCTACCACCACCGACGACGGTGAAGACGAGTGGCTGCCCAGGGCCAAGCCCCTGGGGAAGTCGTAAGTATTCGGATACTAGAGTAAGTCATAGTATTCCTTTGCCGCACTACTTCACCTAACGCCGAAATATGATTATGCAGGCCGCCCTGAGCCTGTACCGATGTATCATCGGACGACTCCCTAGGCTCGTCGGACATGGATAGCGATCCAGTCCCGACCGCCACCTCCCCCTATCCTGCGGACGACGCCGAGGTGCTGTCTCACGAAGTACCGGGTCGAGGGGAGACAGTCCCGGAGGCGCCTCAAGGCGGCCTCCCGGACTCCGGGAGCCGAGGGGACAAGGCCCCTGAGAGCTCCGAGTTCGGCCCTCATCCGAACACCGCGCCGAAACCTCCAGTGGTTCCGGGCTCGGGCAGGCGGCCTCCTTCTAAGAGGGGCAAGACGTCTGTGCCGGTGACCTCTGTCCATCCAGAGGTGCCGGACAATCTGCTGGAAGCGCTTCGCAGCGCTTCCATCGACGAGGAGCACCGTACTATTATGAGTGCGGTGGTCCACAAGGTTCAGTCCGCCAAGAGCGGATTGACTGAAGCCTGTGCCAGCCTTCTAACAGGCTTTGAGGTAAGTGTTTTAAAATATAGGAAAAATATTACCATATAGACAGTAGCCCCTGATGCTTTGTTCAGTGTTCACAAAGAAAAGCCGAACAGAGGATCAAATAATATCGCAGGAGTCTAATATAAGTATGTCAATATCCATATGCAGGCCTCGCTGCTGGCGTCCGCCGCACTGACTGCGGAGGTCGCCACACTATAGCAGGACCTCGAGGGGTCCAAGAAAGAGCTCGGCCTTGCCAAGAGGCAGCTCGAGGAGAACAAGGCTAAGTAATACCCTGTCTATAGATATGTATATATAAAAGAAGACATGATTGCAAAATGACAGGATCATCGTATATTTGCCAGGGGCCACAACCGAGGTGGCGGCCCTGAAGCAAGCGCTAACCAAGGCCGAAGATAAAGCGGTCAAGGAGCACACCGAGCGGGAAAAACAAGAGGCTCGTGTGGGCGAGGTGCAGCAAGAGCTCCAGGCTCTCGTGACGAAGCACAAGGCGTTGGAGCTTGACTCGAAGACGCGAGAGTTTGAGCTTGCCGCGTCCCTCGAGAGCGCAAAGAGTGCCAAGGCCTAGGCCCAAAAGGCCCTCCAGGAGATTGACGCGATGAAGAAAATAGTGGCGGGTAAGGCATTCTATATGCAAAGCAAGCATGTGAAAGTAAATTACCGATTACTTACCCGAATTCGGAGCTCTCCAGGAGCATTCGCAGATTTGCCCCGCAGCGTGTCGGATGCCGCACAATTTTACCAGGCCGAGGAGGGAAGCTCAACGGAGAAGCTGTTCTGGTCTCAGTATACTGAGACCGAACACCCGATGCCTCTGAGCGACCAACTAAAGCAGCTGGTCGAGCTGCACAAGGCGGCCGAACATGCCAGGAAGGGCCTTATAGTCCGGCTATGGCCCGGCGACGCCCTTCCGAACAGCTACTTCGGCCCGGTGAGGCCGCTTGTGGATGCTTGCCCACGGCTGGAAGTCGTCAAGCGGTCCGTCTGCATCGAAGGTGCACGCCGTGCTTTCGCCCGTGTGAAGGTGCAATGGGCCAAGCTAGACGCTGTGAAGCAGATCAAGGAAGGGCCGCCGGAGGGCAAGGAGCATCGCCACCCCGAGATATACTATGAGGGTGTCCTGAAGGGTGCTCGTCTCGTAGCGGATGAGTGTACAAAAGATATAATATTTGAGTAAACTTGCTCGTGTAATCCCGTAGTTATGAAAACTTGTTCATATGCGCTATGCAACACTTGTTTGAATTTAAAATATTACCTTCTGTTTGGCTGTTTATCAAATCTGAGAGATGGCTAGTCGTCGGCTTCTGCCCCCATGCCACGAGTGCTAGGGTGTTCGAGATAAACCTGAGCACTCTTGTTCCCATTGTTGGGTCCTTCGTGGGAGGTGCTCAGCACAACCAACAAGGCAATCGGACTATGGTGCGTTATCACTCTCACTTAGCCATAGAATTCTATAATTTTAAATTTCGGCGAAGCCCCTGGTATTCGGAAGGCCGAATTTAGGGCGCGATACACGCCTTTAAGCCAGACAGGGCCGGCCCCTCGCCCTAAGAGGCATAAGTCTTTAGGGACTCGAAAACCTCACTAAACAGTGACCAGTCTCTCAGCTTATCATGACATTCAGTTTTAGCTTTCTCTACTGAGGTGCTAAGCCCGGCAGAACCGGGGCACAGTCGTAGTAGTTCTCCTAGCGCTACCTTAGCCGATAGAGCAGAACGTAAGGTACCAAAATATAGGAGCCGGGCAAACCCAACATTTGACCAAAGACATAATTCGGAGCTGATGCATATAATGCTATAAGTTCGGGGTGCCGCACTTGTGAAAGTGTTCGGACTTTTCACACCATATTGTGGGGTACGTAAGCCCCTGGTGTATTGGCCGTACCAAAGTGTACGGTTGCAAGGCGTCGTTAATGAACACACGCACACACACACACACACACACACACACACACACATATATATATATATATATATATAACAAGAATGCAATAATAATCGTGATGTTATGCATTGTTTATTCAAAAAGGTGCGTTAAAGCAAAATGATACATATAGTGCGATAAGCAAAGAGTGGGACTATGTCCCTTCCAAGGGCAAGCTGAGGAATAGTATTAAATCAAATATTTCGCTCGTTATTGTAATCCACCTGGGAATTCCGTGGTGTGATGTAGCTTTCTGCCTCCTTTGTTGTTGCATCATGTGTTCAGCGATAGTGCTGCCGGACAGGGTTTCCAGAGATTAAGGTCCTGAAAAAGAGAAAAATAACCAAACGGGAAGCCCCTAGTGCGGTTTAAGCCGCGTCTAGGGGCGTGCCGCAGTTGTGCCCCCCTCCCCACCTGTGCCCATGGTATTTTTAATGTGTAATTATGTACACGTGGCACAAGTTTCGCCATTTGGCTAGGACTGGGGTGGGGGCCACATTTCTACGCGAGCTCAGATCGTGCCAGGCGGTCTATTTGCCGATTGCTCCGAGCGCGCTTGAAGGTGTCCAGGTCTTGAAATGCCGAACTGGTTGATTGCCTTGAGAGGTTGTTTTGCACTTCTGCTGCAAGGGCCACAATGTGCTCCTCTGTTCGGAGAGAGCGCTCTGTGTTTCCATTGACTGTAATAACCCCGCGAGGTCCTGGCATCTTGAGCTTGAGGTATGCATAATGCGGTACCACATTGAATCTCACAAATGCGATTCGCCCGAGCAGTGCATGATAACCATTGCGGAATGAGACTATATCGAAGATTAACTCTTCGCTTCGGAAGTTATCCGGGGATCTGAAGACCACTTCCAGTGTAATTGAGCCTGTGCAATGGGCCTCTACGCCTGGAAAGACACCTTTGAAGGTCGTTTTGGTGGGTTTGATCCTTGAGGGGTCTATTGTTGGGGAACGTAGCGGAATTTTAAAATTTTCAACGCATCACCAAGATCAATCTATGGAGTCATCTAGCAACGAGGGAGAGGGGAGTGCATCTATATACCCTTGTAGATCGCGCGCGGAAGCGTTCAAGAGAATGGGGTTGATGGAGTCGTACTCGTCGTGATCCAAATCACCGATGACATAGCGCCGAACGGACGACACCTCCATGTTCAACACACGTACGGTTGGGAAGACGTCTCCTCCAACTTGATCCAGCAAGGGGGAAGGAGAGGTTGATGAAGATCCAGTAGCACGACGGCGTGGTGGTGGAAGCAACGGTGATCTCGGCAGGGCTTCGCCAAGCTCAGGGAGAGGGAGGAGTGTCACGGGAGGGAGAGGGAGGCGCCAGGGGCTAGGGTGCAGCTGCCCTCCCTCCCCCCACTATATATAGGGTCCCTAGGGGGGTCGCCGGCCCTAGGAGATCCAATCTCCAAGGGGGGCGGCGGCCAAGGGGGTGGCTTGCCCCCCAAGCCAAGTGGGGCGCCCCCACCCCTAGGGTTTCCAACCCTAGGCGTAGGGGGAGGCCCAAGGGGGGCGCACCAGCCCACTAGGGGCTGGTTCCCCTCCCACTTCAGCCCATGGGGCCCTCCGGGATAGGTGGCCCCACCCGGTGGACCCCCGGGACCCTTCCGGTCGTCCCGGTACAATATCGATTACCCCCGAAACATTCCCGATGGCCGAAACTTAACTTCCTATATATAAATCTTCACCTTCGGACCATTCAGGAACTCCTCGTGACGTGCAGGATCTCATCCGGGACTCCGAAAAACTTTCATGTGTAGACCCTACGGGTTCGGGAGACACACAGACATGACCGAGACGACTCTCCGGTCAATAACCAACAGCGGTATCTGGATACCCATGTTGGCTCCCACATGCTCCTCGATGATCTCATCGGATGAACCACGATGTCGAGGATTCAATCAATCCGTACACAATTCCCTTTGTCAATCAGTACGTTACTTGCCCGAGACTCGATCGTCGGTATCCCAATACCTCGTTCAATCTCGTTACCGGCAAGTCACTTTACTCGTACCGTAATGCATGATCCCGTGATCAACTACTTGGTCACATTGAGCTCATTATGATGATGCATTACTGAGTGGGCCCAGAGATACCTCTCCGTCATACGGAGTGACAAATCCCAGTCTCGATTCGTGCCTTCGGAGATACCTGTAGTGTACCTTTATAGTCACCCAGTTACGTTGTGACGTTTGGCACACCCAAAGCACTCCTACGGTATCTGGGAGTTGCACAATCTCATGGTCTAAGGAAATGATACTTGACATTCGGAAAAGCTATAGCAAACGAACTACACGATCTTTGAGCTATGCTTAGGATTGGGTCTTGTCCATCACATCATTCTCCTAATGATGTGATCCCGTTATCAATGACATCCAATGTCCATAGTCAGGAAACCATGACTATCTTTTGATCAACGAGCTAGTCAACTAGAGGCTCACTAGGGACGTGTTGTGGTCTATGTATTCACACATGTATTACGATTTCCGGATAACACAATTATAGCATGAACAATAGACAATTATCATGAACAAAGAAATATAATGATAACCATTTTATTATTGCCTCTAGGGCATATTTCCAATAGTCTCCCACTCGCACTAGAGTCAATAGTCTAGTTACATTGGGATGAATCGAACACCCATGCAGTTCTGGTGTTGATCATGTTTTGCTCTAGGGAGAGGTTTACTCAACGGATCTGCCACATTCAGGTCTGTATGTACTTTACAAATATCTATGTCTCCATTTTGAACACTTTCATGAATGGAGTTGAAGCGATGCTTGATATGCCTGGTCTTCCTGTGAAACCTGGGCTCCTTGGCAAGGGCAATAGCTCCAGTGTTGTCACAGAAGAGAGTCATCGGGCCCGACGCATTGGGTATGACTCCTAGGTCGGTAATGAACTCCTTCACCCAGATTGCCTCTTGTGCTGCCTTCGAGGCTGCCATGTACTCCGCTTCACATGTAGATCCCGCCACAACGCTTTGCTTGCAACTGCACCAGCTTACTGCCCCACCATTCAAAATATACACGTATCCGGTTTGTGACTTAGAGTCATCCAGATCTGTGTCGAAGCTAGCATCGACGTAACCTGAGCTCTTCGTCACCTCCATAAACGAGAAACATATCCTTAGTCCTCTTCAGGTACTTCAGGATATTCTTGACCGCTGTCCAGTGTTCCATGCCGGGATTACTTTGGTACCTTCCTACCAAACTTACGGCAAGGTTTACATCAGGTCTGGTACACAGCATAGCATACATGATAGAACCTATGGCCGAGGCATAGGGGACGACACTCATCTTTTCTCTATCTTCTGCCGTGGTCGGGCATTGAGCCGTGCTCAATCTCGTACCTTGCAATACAGGCAAGAACCCCTTCTTTGACTGATCCATTTTGAACTTCTTCAATATCTTGTCAAGGTACGTACTCTGTGAAAGACCAATGAGGCGTCTCGATCTATCTCTATAGATCTTGATGCCTAATATATAAGCAGCTTCTCCAAGATCCTTCAATGAAAAACACTTGTTCAAGTAGGCCTTTATGCTTTCCAAGAGTTCTATCTCATTTCCCATCAACAGTATGTCATCCACATACAATATGAGAAATGCTACAGAGCTCCCACTCACTTTCTTGTAAATGCAGGCTTCTCCATAAGTCTGCGTAAACCCAAATGCTTTGATCATCTCATCAAAACGAATGTTCCAACTCCGAGATGATTGCACCAGCCCATAAATCGAGCGTTGGAGCTTGCACACCTTGTCAGCATTCTTAGGATCGACAAAACCTTTCGGCTGCATCATATACAATTCTTCCTTAAGGAAACCATTAAGGAATGCCGTTTTGACGTCCATTTGCCATATCTCATAATCATAGAATGTGGCAATTGCTAACATGATTCGGACAAACTTCAGCTTCGTTACGGGTGAAAAAGTCTCATCATAGTCAACCCCTTGAACTTGTCTATAACCCTTAGCGGCAAGCCGAGCTATATAGATGGTTACATTACCATCCGCGTCTGTCTTCTTCTTAAAGATCCATTTATTTTCTATGGCTCGCCGTTCATCGGGCAAGTCAGTCAAAGTCCATACTTCATTTTCATACATGGATCCTATCTTGGATTTCATGGCTTCCAGCCATTTGTTGGAATCTGGGCCCGCCATCGCTTCTTCATAGTTCGAAGGTTCACCATTGTCTAACAACATGATTTCCAAGACAGGGTTGCTGTACCACTCTGGTGCGGAACGTGTCCTCGTGGACCTACGAAGTTCAGTAGCAACTTGATCTGAAGTTTCATGATCATCATCATTAACGTCCTCTCTAGTCGGTGCAGGCACCTCAGGAACATTTTCTTGAGATGCGCCACATACCAGTTTAAGAGGTAATACTTCATCAATTTCTACTTTCCTCCCACTTATTTCTTTTGAGAGAAACTCTTTCTCTAGAAAGGACCCATTCTTGGCAACAAAGATCTTTCCTTCGGATCTGAGGTAGAAGGTATACCCAATAGTTTCTTTAGGGTATCCTATGAAGACGCATTTTTCCGATTTGGGTTCGAGCTTTTCAGGTTAAAGTTTCTTGACATAAGCATCGCATCCCCAAACTTTTAGAAATGATAGCTTAGGTTTCTTCCCAAACCATAATTCATACGGTGTCATCTCAACGGATTTCGACGGAGCCTATTTAAAGTGAATGCGGTAGTCTCTAAAGCATAGCCCCAAAATGACAGCGGTAGATCGGTAAGAGACATCCTAGATCACACCATATCCAATAGAGTGCGATTTACGACGTTCGGACACACCATTACGCTGAGGTGTTCCAGGCGGCGTGAGTTGTGAAACTATTCCACATTTTCTTAAGTGTGTGCCAAATTCGTGACTCAAGTATTCTCCCCCACGATTTGATCGCAAGAACTTGATTTTCTTGTCACGTTGATTCTCAACCTCACTCTAAAATTCCTTGAACTTTTCAAAGGTCTTAGACTTGTGTTTCATTAAGTAGACATACCCATATCTACTCAAGTCATCAGTGAGGGTGAGAACATAACGATAGCCACCGCGAGCCTCAACACTCATTGGACCGCACACATCAGTATGTATGATTTCCAATAAGTTGGTCACTCGCTCCATTGTTCCTGAGAATGGAGTCTTGGTCATTTTACCCATGAGGCATGGTTCGCACGTGTCAAATGATTCGTAATCAAGAGACTCCAAAAGTCCATCGGCATGGAGCTTCTTCTTGCGTTTGACACCTATGTGACCAAGGCGGCAATGCCACAAGTATGTGGGACTATCATTATCAACCTTACATCTTTTGGTATTCACACTATGAATATGTGTAACATTATGCTCGAGATTCATTAAGAATAAACCATTCACCAGCGGAGCATGACCATAAAACATATCCCTCATATAAATAGAACAACCATTATTCTCGGATTTAAATGAGTAGCCATCTCGAATTAAACGAGATCCTGATACAATGTTCATGCTCAGAGCTGGCAATAAATAACAATTATTGAGGTTTAAAACTAATTCCGTAGGTAAATGTAGAGGTAGCGTGCCGACGGCGATCACATCGACCTTGGAACCATTCCCGACGCGCATCGTCACCTCGTCCTTCGCCAGTCTCTGCTTATTCCACAGCTCCTGCTTTGAGTTACAAATGTGAGCAACCGCACCGGTATCAAATACCCAGGAGCTACTACGAGTACTGGTAAGGTACACATCAATTACATGTATATCAAATACACCTTTAGTGTTGCCGGCCTTCTTGTCCGCTAAGTATTTGGGGCAGTTCCGCTTCCAGTGACCACTTCCCTTGCAATAAAAACACTCAGTCTCGGGCTTGGGTCCATTCTTTGGCTTCTTCCCGGCAGCTTGCTTACCGGGCGTGGCAACTCCCTTGCCGTCCTTCTTGAAGTTCTTCTTACCCTTGCCTTTCTTGAACTTAGTGGTTTTATTCACCATCAACACTTGATGTTCCTTTTTGATTTCCACCTCTGCTGATTTCAGCAATGAATATACCTCAGGAATGGTCTTTTCCATTCCCTGCATATTGAAGTTCATCACAAAGCTCTTGTAGCTCGGTGGAAGCGACTGAAGGATTCTATCAATGACCGCGTCATCCGGGAGATTAACTCCCAGCTGAGTCAAGCGGTTATGCAACCCAGACATTTTGAGTATGTGCTCACTGACAGAACTATTTTCCTCCATCTTACAGCTGAGGAACTTGTTGGAGACTTCATATCTCTCGACCCGGGCATGAGCTTGGAAAACCATTTTCAGCTCTTCGAACATCTCATATGCTCCGTGTCTCTCAAAACGCTTTTGGAGCCCCGGTTCTAAGCTGTAAAGCATGCCGCACTGAACGAGGGAGTAATCATCAACACGTGACTGCCAAGCGTTCATAACGTCTTGGTTCTCTGGGATGGGTGCGGCACCTAGCGGTGCTTCTAGGACATAATCTTTCTTGGCAGCTATGAGGATGATCCTCAGGTTCCGGACCCAGTCCGTATAGTTGCTGCCATCGTCTTTCAGCTTGGTTTTCTCTAGGAACGTGTTGAAGTTGCGGGCAACATTAACGTGGGCCATTTGATCTACAAGACATAGTGTAAAGATTTTAGACTAAGTTCATGATAATTAAGTTCATCTAATCAAATTACTCAATGAACTCCCACTTAGATAGACATCCCTCTAGTCATCTAAGTGAAACATGATCCGAGTCAACTAGGCCGTGTCTGATCATCACGTGAGACGGACTACATCTTCATGTTGATCATATCTTCTATACGACTCATGCTCGACCTTTCGGTCTTTCGTGTTTCGAGGCCATGTCTGTACATGCTAGGCTCGTCAAGTTAACCTAAGTGTATTGCGTGTGTAAATCTGGGTTACACCCGTTGTATTCGGACGTTAGAATCTATCACACCCGATCATCACGTGGTGCTTCGAAACAACGAACCTTCGCAACGGTGCACAGTTAGGGGGAACACTTTCTTGAAATTATTACGAGGGATCATCTTATTTAAGCTACCATCGTTCTAAGCAAATAAGATGTAAAACATGATAAACATCACATGCAATCAAATAGTGACATGATATGGCCAATATCATTTGCTCCTTTTGATCTCCATCTTCGGGGCTTCATGATCATCGTTGTTACCGGCATGACACCATGATCTCCATCATTGTGTCTTATTGAAGTTGTCTCGTCATCTATTACTTCTACTACTACAGCTAACGCTTTAGCAATAAAGTAAAGGAATTACATGACGTTTATGTTGACATGCATGTCATAAATAAATTAAGACAACTCCTATGGCTCCTGCGGGTTGTCATACTCATCGACATGCAAGTCGTGATTCCTATTAAAAGAACATGATCAATCTCATACATCACATATATCATTCATCACATCCTTTTGGCCATATCACATCACATGGCACATGCTGGAAAAACAAGTTAGACGTCCTCTAATTGTTGTTGCAAGTTTTTACGTGGCTGCTATAGGTTTCTAGCAAGAACGTTTCTTACCTACGCCAAAACCACAATGTGATATGCCAATTTCTATTTACCCTTCATAAGGACCCTTTTCATCGAGTCCGATCCGACTAAAGTGGGAGAGACAGACACCCGCCAGCCACCTTATGCAACTAGTGCATGTCAATCGGTGGAACCAGTCTCACATAAGCGTACGTGTAAGGTCAGTCCGGGCCGCTTCATCCCACGATGCCGCCGAATCAAGATAAGACTAGTAACGGCAAGCAAATTGACAATATCGACGCCCACAACTGCTTTGTGTTCTACTCGTGCATAGAAACTACGCATAGACTTAGCTCATGATGCCACTGTTGGGGAACGTAGCAGAATTCTAAAATTTTCTACGCAGCAACGAGGGAGAGTGGATTGCATCTACATACCCATATAGATCGCGCGCGGAAGCGTTCAAGAGAACGGGGTTGATGGAGTCGTACTCGTCGTGATCCAAATCACCGATGACCTAGCGCCAAACGGACGGCACCTCCGCGTTCAACACACGTACGGTTGGGAAGACGTCTCCTCCAACTTGACCAGCAAGGGGGAAGGAGAGGTTGATGAAGATCCAGCAGCACGACGGCGCGATGGTGGAAGCAATGGTGATCTCGGCAGGGCTTCGCCAAGCTCAGGGAGAGGGAGGAGTGTCACGGGAGGGAGAGGGAGGCGCCAGGGGCTAGGGTGCGGCTGCCCTCCCCCCCTATATATAGGGTCCCTAGGGGGGGCGCCAGCCCTAGGAGATCCAATCTCCAAGGGGGGGGGGCGGCGGCCAAGGGGGTGGCTTGCCCCCCAAGCCAAGTGGGGCGCCCCCACCCCTAGGGTTTCCAACCCTAGGCGCAGGGGGAGGCCCAAGGGGGGCACACCAGCCCACTAGGGGCTGGTTCCCCTCCCACTTCATCCCATGGGGCCCTCCGGGATAGGTGGTCCCACCCGGTGGACCCCCGGGACCCTTCTGGTGGTCCCGGTACAATACCGATTACCCCCGAAACTTTTCCGATGGCTGAAACTTGACTTCCTATATATAAATCTTCACCTCCGGACCATTCTGGAACTCCTTGTGACGTCCCGGATCTCATCCGGGACTCCGAACAACTTTCGGATTACCATATACTAATATCTCAACAAGCCTAGCATCACCGAACCTTAAGTGTGTAGACCCTACGGGTTCGGGAGACACGTAGACATGACCGAGACGACTCTCTGGTCAATAACCAACAGCGGGATCTGGATACCCATGTTGGCTCCCACATGCTCCTTGATGATCTCATCGGATGAACCATGATGTCGAGGATTCAATCAATCCGTATACAATTCCCTTTGTCAATCGGTACTTTACTTGCCCGAGACTCGATCGTCGGTATCCCAATACCTCGTTCAATCTCGTTACCGGCAAGTCACTTTACTCATACCGTAATGCATGATCCCGTGATCAACCACTTGGTCATATTGAGCTCATTATGATAATGCATTACCGAGCGGGCCCAGAGATACCTCTCCGTCATACGGAGTGACAAATCCCAGTCTCGATTCGTGCCAACCCAACAGACACTTTCGGAGATACCTGTAGTGTACCTTTATAGTCACCCAGTTACATTGTGACGTTTGGCACACCCAAAGCATTCCTACGGTATCTGGGAGTTGCACAATCTCATGGTCTAAGGAAATGATACTTGACATTCGGAAAAGCTATAGCAAACGAACTACACGATCTTTGAGCTATGCTTAGGATTGGGTCTTGTCCATCACATCATTCTCCTAATGATGTGATCCCGTTATCAATGACATCCAATGTCCATAGTCAGGAAACCATGACTATCTTTTGATCAACGAGCTAGTCAACTAGAGGCTCACTAGGGACGTGTTGTGGTCTATGTATTCACACATGTATTACGATTTCCGGATAACACAATTATAGCATGAACAATAGACAATTATCATGAACAAATAAATATAATAATAACCATTTTATTATTGCCTCTAGGACATATTTCCAACATCTATACCCATTTTGCGCATTGTGTCCTGATAAAGCAGGTTCAGGCTGCTGCTGCCATCCATAAGGACTCGAGTGAGGTGAAATCCGTCAATGATTGGGTCCAGAACTAGTGCGGCGAATCCGCCATGACGGATACTAGTGGGATGGTCCCTGCGATCAAAAGTGATCGGATAGGAGGACCATGGGTTGAACTTTGGGGTGATTGGCTCCAACGCATATACGTCCCTGAGCGCACGCTTCCGCTCCCTCTTGGGGATGTGGGTTGTGTATATCATGTTCACCGTCCGCACTTGTGGGCGAAACCTCTTCTGTCCTTCGGTGTGTGGCTGCCGGGGCTCCTCCTCGTCATTGCTATGTGGCCCCTTGTCCTTGTTTTCGGCAATTAACTTGCTGTCCTGCTTGAACACCCAACAATCCCTGTTGGTGTGATTGGCTGGCTTTTCTGGGGTGCCATGTATTTGACACGAGCGATCGAGTATACGGTCCAAGCTGGATGGACCCGGCGTATTTTGTTTGAATGGCTTTTTCCGCTGACCGGGTTTAGAGCCTTTGAATCCGGCATTGACTCCCGTATCCTCGGTATTATTGCTGTTAATGCGGCGCTTATGTTTGTTGCGATGTGACCTGCTATTGCCGTCCTTGGTATCGGAAGTACCATGGTTCTTTGATATGTTATTATTGCGAGCCAGCCAGCTGTCTTCTCCCGCACAAAAGCGGGTCATGAGTGTCATGAGGGCTTCCATAGATTTCGGCTTTTCCTGACCAAGGTGCCAGGCTAGGAATTCATCGCGGATGTTGTGTTTGAAAGCCGCTAGGGCCTCTGCATCCGGACAGTCGATGATTTGATTTTACTTTGTTAGGAACCGAGTCCAGAATTGCCTGGCTGATTCTTCTGGCTGCTGAATTATGTGGCTCAAGTCATCGGCATCTGGTGGCCGCACATAAGTGCCTTGAAAGTTGTCGAGGAATGCGGCTTCTAGATCTTCCCAACAACTAATGGACTCTGCTGGCAAGCTGTTAAGCCAATGCTGCACTGGTCCCTTGAGCTTTAGTGGGAGGTATTTGATGGCGTGTAAGTCATCACCACAGGCCATGTGGATGTGGAGGAGGAAATCCTTGATCCATACCGCGGGATCTGTTGTGCCGTCGTATGATTAATTATTTACGGGTTTGAAACCTTCTAGGATTTGATGATCCATTACTTCGTCTGTGAAGCATAAGGGGTGTGTGGCGTCTCTATATTGGGCTATATCGCGACACAGCTCGAATGGGTCTTGCCCGCTGTGTTCGGCCCGGCCGGATTTGCTTTTACTGTATCCGGTGTGAAGTTTATCGTCTCGCAGAGTGGCGCACCCTCGTGATCCTTAGATGGATCTTGCATGCTCTGCTTTGTCCTCCAATATGTCTTGCAGGTCTGGCGTATCTGCCCATGCCTTTTTATTTGAATGGCGTCGGGGTGCAGGCTGAGTTTTTGGCTGGAATGCCTCTCTATCGCGGCCACGAGGTGGCCGATCAGCCGCATCATACGCTTCTACCTCCAGTTGGGGTAGCAACCTGCACTTTGGGTAACTCTTGGAGGGGCGCTCGAGTTTATATTCCTCGGCCGCGAGGACTTCAGTCCATCTGTCAGCTAGCAGATCCTGATCAGCTTGAAGCTGCTGCTGCTTTTTCTTGAGGCTATTTGCCGTGGCTATAAGCCGGCGTTTGAAGCTGCTGCTTGCCTTGTCTTCGGAGGGGGGCATGTAATTATCATCCTCCTCCTCTCCATCTGCCGCTCTCTCAGGAGGGCTGGCTCCTCCATCCTCCTGCTCTAAATCTTGCTGGAGGGGATTGTTGTTGTCTTCGGCACTATCCGGAGTGTTATTATCTCCTGTATCGGTATCACCACTTTTGCTTTGGCGGGACTTAGAGCGGCGCCGCTGACGTCGGCGCTTGGGTTGCTTCTTGGAGGGGTCATCTTCCGCTATCTCGTCGCCATTGCCTTCTTTGGGTGTATCCACCATGTATATATCGTATGATGAGGTGGCTGTCCAGTGCCCTGTGGGCAGTGGTTCCTCTTCATCTCCCGCATCGTCTTCCATACCGTCGATGTCTTCGGAATTGAAGTCGATCATGTCGGTTAAGTAATCGACAGTAGCTACTATGTGGGTGGTGGGTGGGCCGTGAAATTCCTTGTCCGCATCCCAGTCCTGCCGGACATAGTTCAGCCAGGATCCTCCTGACAAGGAAAGAAACCTTAATGAGTTCAGTATGTCGCCAAAGGGCAAGTGCTGAAAAACATCCATGGAGGTAAACTCCATGATCGGTGCCCAATCAGATTCGATAGGAACGGGCGCGGGCGGTTCGGAGTCTGTGGCCGGAGAAGGATCCGGCAGTTTAACAACACGGCTCTCATGCAAGGTAAGGTCGATGTTTGGCTCGATCGCCGCTGAGGGTAAGGCCTCCGTGGCGGGGTCTATCCACCCGTCCATGGACGGCGCAACTGGCTCTGAATTGAGCGTCGGAGCGGCTGCCTGTGCGATCTCCTGAACACTGTCCGATGGTAGAGCTAAATCGTACTCATCGTGACCGCGTGACGCACAAGGCGGTGGATCGAATCCATCGAAGATCAAGTCTCCACGGATATCGGCCGTGTAGTTTAAGCTTCCAAACCTGACCTGGTGGCCAGGGGCGTAACTTTCAATCTGCTCCAGATGGACAAGCGAATTGGCCCGCAGTGCAAAGCCGCCGAACACGAAGATCTGTCCGGGGAGAAAAGTCTCACCCTGGACTGCATCGCTATCGATGATAGTATGAGCCATCAAGCCTAACGGCGACGACACAGAGGAACTCTCAATGAAAGCACCAATGTCGGTGTCAAAACCGGTGGATCTCGGGTAGGGGGTCCCAAACTGTGCGTCTAAGGCGGATGGTAACAGGAGGCAGGGGACACAATGTTTTACCCAGGTTCGGGCCCTCTTGATGGAGGTAAAACCCTACGTCCTGCTTGATTAATATTGATGATATGGGTAGTACAAGAATAGATCTACCACGAGATCAGAGAGGCTAAACCCTAGAAGCTAGCCTATGGTATGATTGTATGTTGTAGTTGTTGTGTCCTACTGACTAAAACCCTCCGGTTCATATAGACACTGGAGAGGGTTAGGGTTATACAAGGTCGGTTACAAAGGAGGAGATATCCATATCCGTATTGCCTAGCTTGCCTTCCACGCCAAGTAGAGTCCCATCCGGACATGAGACGAAGTCTTCAATCTTGTATCTTCATAGTCCAATAGTCCGGCCAAAGGATATAATCCGGCTGTCCGGAGACCTCCTAATACAGGACTCCTATGCGTGGATGGCAAGATAGGTGTCCGGATATGTAATTTCCTTCCTCTGTAAACCGACTCCGTACAACCCTAGGCCCCACCAGTGTGTATATAAACCAGAGGGTTTAGTCCATAGAGGCTATCAGAATTCATAGAGGCTAGACAACTAGGGTTTAGCCATTACGATCTCGAGGTAGATTAACTATTGTAACCCCTATACTTATAAAATACAATCAAGCAGGACATAGGGTTTTAACTCCATTAAGAGGGCCTGAACCTGGGTAAACATCGTGTTCCCCCTGTCCCTTGTTACCGTCGATTCTCACACACAGTTCGGTACCCCCTACCTGAGATCAGCCAGTTTTGACACCGACATTGGTGCTTTCATTGAGAGGTCCACTGTGTCATTGGCAGAAGGTTCGATGGCTCGCTCAATCATCGACAATGATGCTGCTTCTGGGGAAACTTGCCTCCGCGGTAAATTTTTTGTGTTTGGCGGCTTCGCTCTGTGTGCCAACTCAGCTGGTCACCTTGAATAGATTGATAGCTACGCCCTAGTCATAAGATCAGGTTCGAAGCCTGAATTACATCGTTGTTATCCGAGGAGACTTGATCCTCGAAGGATTCTCAGCGCAGACCGATGTTCCTCATCTACAAGGGGGAACTTGTCGGATCCACCATTAGGCTTCGTTCAAGAATCAACTATCGTTCCTGCCCTGGCCTCAGATCCAGAGCAGACCACCCTGTCCAAAGACGGGAGCATGAGCTCCGCCAGACCCTCTCCAACTATGGAGCTCCCTGCCGGAGACTCGGCAGTGACTACATTACCAACAGGCTTCGAATCAAACAGGACTCCCCTTGTCATCGGGTGATACGTCCATTTTGCATCATGCTTTTGTATCGATATTTATTGCATTATGGGCTGTTATTACACATTATGTCACAATACTTATGCCTATTCTCTCTTATTTTACAAGGTTTACATAAAGAGGGAGAATGCCGGCAGCTGGGATTCTGGGCTGGAAAAGGAGCAAATATTGGAGACCTGTTGTCCACAGCTCCAGAAGTCCTGAAACTCCACGGAAGACGTTTTCCAAATATATAAAAAATACTGAGAGCAAGAACTTCACCAGGGGGGCCACACCCTGCCCATGAGGGTGGGGGGCACGCCCTACCCCCTAGGCGTGCCCCCTACCTCGTGGGCCCCCTGGTGGCCCTCCGGTAACCATCTTCTGCTATATGAAGTCTTTCGATGGGAAAAAATAAGAAGCCATCTTCTCGGACGAAACTCCTCCGCCACGAGGCGGAACCTTGGCGGAACCAATCTAGGGCTCTGGCGGAGCTGTTCTGTCGGGGAAACTTCCCTCCCGGAGGGGGAAATCATTGCCATCATCATCCCCAACGCTCCTCTCATCGGGAGAGGGCAATCTCCATCAACATCTTCATCAGCACCATCTCCTCTCAAAACCCTAGTTCATCTCTTGTATCCAAATCTTGTCTCCAAGTCCGGGATTGGTGCTAGTAGGTTCCTAGTAGTGTTAATTACTCCTTGTAGTTGATGCTAGTTGGTTTAATTGGTGGAAGATCATATGTTCAGATCCTATATGCATATTAATACCCCTCTGATTATGAACATGTTTATGCTTTGTGAGTAGTTACTTTTGTTCCTGAGGACATGGGAGAAGTCTTGCTATTAGTAGTCATGTGAATTTGGTATTCGTTTGATATTTTGATGAGATGTATGTTGTCTCTCCTCTAGTGGTGTTATGTGAACATAGACTACATGACACTTTACCATTGTTTGGGCCTAGAGGAAGGCATTGGGGAGTAATAAGTAGATGATGGGTTGCTAGAGTGATAGAAGCTTAAACCCTAGTTTATGCGCTGCTTCGTAAGGGGCTGATTTGGATCCATATGTTTCATGCTATGGTTAGGTTTACCTTAATAATTTTATTGTAGTTGCAGATGCTTGCAATAGAGGTTAATCATAAGTGGGATGCTTGTCCATGTAAGGGCAGTACCCAAGCACTGGTCCACCCACATACCAGATTATCAAAGTATCGAACGCGAATCATATGAGCGTGATGAAAAGTAGCTTGACGATATTCCCATGTGTCCTCGGGAGCGCTTTTGTCAATATAAGAGTTTGTACAGGCTTGTCCTTTGCTACAAAAAGGATTGGGCCACCTTGCTGCACTTTATTTACTTTTGTTACTTGTTGCTCGTTACAAATTATCCTATCACAAAACTATCTGTTACCACTTATTTCAATACTTGCAGAGAATACCTTGCTGGAAACCACTTATCGTTGGATTCGACACTCTTACTTATCGAAAGGACTACAATAGATCCCCTATACTTGTGGGTCATCAAGACTCTTTTCTGGCGCCGTTGCCGGGGAGTGAAGCGCCTTTGGTAGGTGGAATTTGGTAAGGAAAATTTTATATAGTGTGCTGAAATTTACTGTCACTTGTTACTATGGAAAGTAACCCTCTGAGGGGCTTGTTCGGGGTCTATTCACCCTGACCAGTAGAGCAAAGGGTTGCTCCTCAACCTACTGAACCTACTGAAAATGAAAATTACTGCTTTGAAATTCCTTCGGGTATGATAGAAAAACTGCTAGCTAATCCCTTTTTAGGAGATGGAACAAAACATCCTGATGAGCATCTGATATATGTGGATGAAGTTTGTGGATTATTTAAGCTTGCAGGTGTACCCAGAGATGTTGTTAAGAAGAAGGTCTTCCCTTTATCTTTGAAGGGAGATGCATCGACGTGGTATAGGCTATGTGATGATATGGGGTCTTGGAATTACAAACGATTGAAATTGGAATTTCATCAGAAGTTTTATCCTATGCCTCTTGTTCATCGTGATCACAATTATATATATAATTTTTGGCCACGCGAAGGAGAAAGCATCGCTCAAGCTTGGGGGGGGGCTTAAGTCAATGTTATATTCATGCCCCAATCATGAGCTCTCAAGAGAAATGATCATTCAAAAATTTTGTGCTCGGCTTTCTGATAACAATCGCACCATGCTTGATAGTTCTTGCGCTGGCTCTTTTATGATGAAGACTATTGAATTCAAATGGGATTTATTGGAAAGAATTAAACACAACTATGAAGATTGGGACCTCGACAATGGTAAGGAGTCAGGTATGACACCTAGTTTTGATTGTGTTAAATCTTTTATGGATATCGATATTTGCCGTAAATTTAGCACTAAATATGGACTTGACTCTGAGATAGTAGCTTCTTTCTGTGAATATTTTGCTACTTATGTTGACCTCCCCAAGGAGAAGTGGTTTAAATATCATCCTCCCATAGAAGTAAAAGTAGCTAAACCTATTAAAGTTGAAGAAAAGATTGTCACTTATAATGATCCTATTGTTCCTACTGCTTATGTTGAGAAACCACCTTTCCCTGTTAGGATAAACAATCATGCTAAAGCTTGAACTATGGTCGTAAAAGCAATATTAAAACATATACACCTCCTGAGCAAGTTAAAGTTGAACCTAATATTCCTATTGTTAAAGATCTCTTGTCCGATAATATTGATGGGCATGTTATTTGTTTCTGTGATGAAACTGCTAGAATTGCTAAACCCTGTGCTAAAGATAAACCTAGACCTGTGGTAGGCATGCCTGTTATTTCTGTTAAAATAGGAGATCATTGTTATCATGGCTTATGTGATATGGGTGCTAGTGCTCGTGCAATACCTCATTCCTTATACAAAGAAATTATGCATGAGATTGCACCCACTGAAATAGAAGATATTGATGTCACAATTAAACTTGCTAATAGAGATACTATTTCACCAATGGGAATTGTTAGAGATGTTGAAGTCTTGTGTGGGAAAACTAAATATCCTACTGATTTTCTTGTTCTTGGTTCCCCACAAGATAGCTTTTGTCCCATTATATTTGGTAGACCCTTCTTGAACACTATTAATGCTACCATAGATTGCAAAAGGGATGTTGTTACTATCGGTTTAGATGATATCACTCATGAATTTAATTTCTCTAAATTTAGTAGACAACACCGTGAAGAAGAATTACCTAGTAAGGATGAAATTATTGGTCTTGCTTCTATTGTCGTACCTCCTAGTGATCCTTTAGAACAATATTTGCTAGACCATGAAAATGATATGTTTATGAATGAAAGAAGGGAAATAGATGAAGTATTCTTTAAACTGGAACCTATTCTAAAAAACAATTTACCTGTTGAAATCCTAGGGGATCCTCCTCCACCCAAGGGTGATCCCGTGTTCGAGCTTAAACCATTACCTGATACTCTTAAATATGCTTATCTTGATGAGAAAAGATATATCTTGTTATTATTAGTGCTAACCTTTCAGAGCATGAGGAAGAGAGATTATTGAAAACTCTGAAGAAGCACCGTGCTGCTATTGGGTATACTCTTGATGATCTTAAGGGCATTAGTCCCACTCTATGTCAACATAAAATTAATTTGGAAGAAGATGCTAAACCAGTTCATGATCATCAATGACGGCTGAATCCTAAAATGAAAGAAGTGGTAAGAAAGGAAATACTAAAGCTCCTTGAGGCGGGTATAATCTATCCCGTTGCTGATAGTCAGTGGGTAAGTCCTGTCCATTGTGTCCCTAAGAAGGGAGGTATTACTGTTGTTCCTAATGATAAAGATGAATTGATTCCTCAAAGAATTATTACAGGCTATAGGATGGTAATTGATTTCCGCAAATTAAATAAGGCAACTAAAAAGGATCATTACCCCTTACCTTTTATCGATCAAATGCTAGAAAGATTATCCAAACATACACATTTTTGCTTTCTAGATGGTTATTCTAGTTTCTCTCAAATACCTGTGTCAGCCAAAGATCAATCAAAGACTACTTTTACATGCCCTTTTGGTACTTTTGCTTATAGACGTATGCCTTTTGGTTTATGTAATGCACCTGCTACCTTTCAAAGATGCATGATGGTTGTATTCGGTGACTTTTGTGAAAAGATTTGTGAGGTTTCCATGGACGACTTTTCCGTCTATGGATCTTCTTTTGATGATTGCTTGAGCAATCTTGATCGAGTTTCAGAGAGATGTGAAGAAACTAATCTTGTCTTGAATTGGGATAAGTGCCACTTTATGGTTAATGAAGGTATTGTCTTGGGGCACAAAGTTTCTGAAAGAGGTATTGAAGTTGATAAAGCCAAGGTTGATGCTATTGAAAAGATGCCATGTCCCAAGGACATCAAAGGTATAAGAAGTTTCCTTGGTCATGCAGGATTTTATAGGAGGTTCATTAAGGACTTCTCAAAAATTTCTCGGCCTCTGACTAATTTATTACAAAAAGATATACCATTTGTTTTTGATGATGATTGTGTAGAAGCATTTGAAATACTTAAGAAATCATTGATTTCTGCACCTATTGTTCAGCCACCTGATTGGAATTTACCCTTTGAAATTATGTGTGATGCAAGTGATTATGCAGTAGGTGCCGTTCTAGGACAAAGAGTTGATAAGAAATTAAATGTTATTCAATATGCTAGTAAAACCCTAGACAATGCTCAAAGAAATTATGCTACTACTGAAAAAGAATTCTTAGCGGTTGTATTTGCTTGTGATAAGTTCAGACCTTATATTGTTGATTCTAAAGTAACTATTCACACTGATCATGCTGCTATTAAATATCTCATGGAAAAGAAAGATGCTAAACCTAGACTTATTAGATGGGTTCTCTTGCTACAAGAATTTGACTTACATATTGTTGATAGAAAGGGAGCTGAGAACCCCGTTGCAGACAACTTGTCTAGGTTAGAAAATGTGCTTGATGACCCACTTCCTATTGATGATAGCTTTCCTGATGATCAATTAAATGTCATAAATGCTTCTCATACTGCTCCATGGTATGCTGATTATGCTAATTATATTGTTGCTAAGTTTATACCACCTAGTTTCACATACCAGCAAAAGAAAAAGTTCTTCTATGATTTGAGGCATTACTTTTGGGATGATCCACATCTTTATAAAGAAGGAGTAGATGGTGTTATTATACGTTGTGCACCTGAGCATGAACAGGAATAGATCCTACGCAAGTGTCACTCTGAAGCTTATGGAGGACACCATGCTGGAGATAGAACTGCACATAAGGTATTGCAATCTGGTTTTTATTGGCCTACTCTCTTCAAGGATGCCCGTAAGTTTGTCTTATCTTGTGATGAATGTCAAAGAATTGGTAATATTAGTAGACGTCAAGAAATGCCTATGAATTATTCACTCGTTATTGAACCATTCGATGTTTGGGGCTTTGACTATATGGGACCCTTTCCTTCCTCTAATGGATATACACATATTTTAGTTGCTGTTGATTACGTTACTAAGTGGGTAGAAGTTATTCCAACTAGTAGTGTTGATCATAACACTTCTATTAAAATGCTCAAAGAAGTTATTTTTCCAAGATTTGGAGTCCCTAGATATTTAATGACTGATGGTGGTTCACATTTTATTCATGGTGCTTAACGAAAAATGCTTGCTAAATATGATGTTAACTATAGAATTACATCTCCTTATCATCCCCAGTCTAGTGGTCAAGTAGAATTGAGTAATAGAGAGCTCAAATTAATTTTGCAAAAGACCGTTAATAGATGTAGGAAAAAATGGTCCAAGAAACTTGATGATGCATTATGGGCCTATAGAACTGCATATAAAAATCCTATGGGTATGTCTCTATATAAAATGATTTATGGAAAAGCATGTCACTTACCTCTCGAACTAGAACACAAGGCTTATTGGGCTATTAAAGAACTCAATTATGATTTTAAACTTGCCGGTGAGAAGAGCCTATTTGATATTAGCTTACTTGATGAATGGAGAACCCAAGCCTATGAAAATGCCAAGTTGTTTAAAGAAAAAGTTAAAAGATGGCATGAAAAAAGAATACAAAAGCTTGAGTTTAACGTAGGTGATTATGTATTGCTATACAACTCTCGTTTAAGATTTTTTTTGCAGGAAAACTTCTCTCTAAATGGGAAGGTCCTTACGTTATCGAGGAGGTCTATCATTCCGGTGCCATAAAAATCAACAACTTCGAAGGCACAAATCCGAAGGTGGTGAACGGTCAAAGAATCAAACATTATATCTCAGGTAATCCCATAAATGTTGAAACCAATGTTATTGAAACCGTAACCCCGGAGGAATACATAAGGGACACTTTCCGGAACGTTTCAGACTCTGAAAAGGAATAGGTATGTGGTACGGTAAGTAAACCGACTCCAAAACAGTTTTTAAGGCAATATTTCTCCGTTTTGGAATATTTAGAAAAAAAGAAAAATAAGAAGAAGTCCGGGAAGGACACGAGGGTGGAGGGCGCGCCCCCCTACCTCGTGGGCACCTCGTGTGCTCTCCAGACTCCGTTTTCGTACACGACACGTATTTTGGTCGGTAAAAATTCATTATATAATCTCCCGGAGGTTTTGACTCCCGTATCACACAAAAATCTCATGTTTTCATTTCGAGTTGTTTTTCTGACAGATCCAGGTCGTCATGTCGTCTTCAAGCGCCCCCAAGGACCAGTTCTTTGAGAAGGTCATCAACCCCTACCTCGCAGAAGTGCTGCAACACCCTCAAACCATTGAGATGCGTGAAGGGTTGTTGCACATCCGCGATGCTGAGGGACCAAGGAAGACCGGAAGCATGGAGGCAAGGCTCGAGGCATTGGAGCAAGAAGTTTTCAAGTGTCAGGAGATGGTGGAGCGTGGACTCGATTCCAATCACATCATGATCACGGAGTTCACCAACAACCACAAGCTGGATGTCAAGGACATCGGGGAGGCGATCTTTAAGCTTCATGAGAAAAACGAGCACCTCCGAGCCCAGATCTATGACATGCAAAATAAAAACTGTGAGTATGAATATAGATTCAAAAGGATGAGTTTGGTTGTAGATTTGAGGATCCTGGAGACTCGGTCATCCTTATATGATGGTGAACCTAGGCCTTGGAAGAAGGACGACAAGCCTATGCCATCAACAAAGTCACCACCATCTCCACCAACAAAGAAGAATTGAGTATCTGGTATGGGCACTCCACTTGGCAACTGCCAAGCTTGGGGGAGTGCCCCGGTATCATATCACCATCACTTTTATCTTTACCATTTTTCTTAGTTCGATCCCTTTGGTAATATCTTGATCTAGTAGAACAAAAGTTGTTAGTATGATCTAGTTGTGAGTTTTGCTTTATTGTCCTTCTTTGTAATCGAGTCTGTGAGCTATATATAATAAAGATTAGTGTTGAGTCAAGGGCTTGATTACTTTGCCATGATCCTAAGTGAATAAAAGAAAAGAGAAAGAAATAAAAAGAAACAGAGAGACCATGTGAGCCTTATGGAGAGTAATGAGCTCACATAGAAAAAGTATAATGAATAAAAGTCGTTGAGGGTTGACAAACGTAGTTTTGGTCATCGTTGCAATTAATAGGAAGTAATAAATAAAGAGAGGTCTTTACATATAGATATATTAGCTTGGACATCTTTTATGATTGTGAGCACTCATTAAAATATGACATGCTAAAGAGTTGACGTTGGACAAGGAAGACAATGTAATGGGTTATGTTTTCTTACATTTGAGATAAATTATATCACCTTGGATACTCCAACATGTTGAGCTTGACTTTCCCCCTCATGCTAGCCAAATTCATCGCAGCAAGTAGAGATACTACTTGTGCTTACAAATACCCTTAAACCAGTTTAGCCATGAGAGTCCACTATACCTACCTATGGATTGAGTAAGATCCTCCAAGTAAGTTGTCATCGGTGCAAGCAATAAAAATTGCTCTCTAAATATGTATGACTTATTAGTGTGGGAGAAAATAAGCTTTATATGATCGTGTGATATGGAAGAAATAAAAGCGACAGACTGCATAATAAAGGTCCATATCACAAGTGGCAATATAAAGTGACGTTCTTTCGCATTAAGATTTTGTGCATCCAACCATAAAAGCGCATGACAACCTCTGCTTCCCTCTGCGAAGGGCCTATATTTTACTTTTATCTCCTACTTTGCATAAGAGTCATGGTGATCTTCACCCTTCCTTTTTACATTTTATCCTTTGGCAAGCACGGTATGTTGGAAAGATCCCGGTATATATGGCTAATTGGATGTGAGTTTTCATGAACTATTACTGCTGACATTACCCTTGAGGTAAAACGTTGGGAGGCAAAACTATAAGCCCCTATCTTTCTCTGGGTCCGATTAAAATTCCATACCCATAAGTATTGTGTGAGTGTCAGCAATTGTGAAAGACTATATGATAGTAGAGTATGTGGACTTGCTGAAAAGCTCTTATACATTGACTCTTTCTTATGTTATGATAAATTGCAATTGCTCCAATGACTGAGATTATAGTTTGTTAATTTTCAATGAAGTTGACGATTCATACTTGAAATTGTGATTGAATTATTACTCTAGCATAAGAAATTATATGACAAGAATTATGTAAGTTGCTGTTCTAAGAATGATCATGATGCCCTCATGTCCATATTTTATTTTTATCAACACCTCTATCTCTAAACATGTGGACAAATTTTTCGATTTCAGCTTTTCGCTTGAGGACAAGCGAGGTCTAAGCTTGGGGGAGTTGATACGTCCATTTTGCATCATGCTTTTATATCGATATTTATTGCATTATGGGCTGTTATTACACATTATGTCACAATACTTATGCCTATTCTCTCTTATTTTACAAGGTTTTGTTGGAAATATGCCCTAGAGGTAATAATAAATTGGTTATTATTATATTTCCTTGTTCATGATAATTGTTTATTATCCATGCTAGAATTGTATTGATAGGAAACACAGATACATGTGTGGATACATAGACAACACCATGTCCCTAGTAAGCCTCTAGTTGACTAGCTCGTTGATCAATAGATGGTTACGGTTTCCTGACCATGGACATTGGATGTCGTTGATAACGGGATCACATCATTAGGAGAATGATGTGATGGACAAGACCCAATCCTAAGCCTAGCACAAGATCGTGTAGTTCGTATGCTAAAGCTTTTCTAATGTGAAGTATCATTTCCTTAGACCATGAGATTGTGCAACTCCCGGATACCGTAGGAGTGCTTTGGGTGTGCCAAATGTCACAACGTAACTGGGTGGCTATAAAGGTACACTACAGGTATCTCCGAAAGTGTCTGTTGGGTTGGCACGAATCGAGACTGGGATTTGTCACTCCGTGTAAACGGAGAGGTATCTCTGGGCCCACTCGGTAGGACATCATCATAATGTGCACAATGTGATCAAGGAGTTGATCACGGGATGATGTGTTATGGAACGAGTAAAGAGACTTGCCGGTAACGAGATTGAACAAGGTATCGGGATACCGACGATCGAATCTCGGGCAAGTATCGTACCGCTAGACAAAGGGAATTGCATACGGGATTGATTGAATCCTCGACATCGTGATTCATCCGATGAGATCATCATGGAACATGTGGGAGCCAACATGGGTATCCAGATCCCGCTGTTGGTTATTGACCGGAGAGTTAACTCGGTCATGTCTACATGTTTCCTGAACCCGTAGGGTCTACACACTTAAGGTTCGATGACGCTAGGGTTATAGGGAAAGTATGTACGTGGTTACCGAATGTTGTTCGGAGTCCCGGATGAGATCCCGGATGTCACGAGGAGTTCCGGAATGGTCCAGAGGTAAAGATTTATATATGGGAAGTCCTGTTTTGGTCGCCGGAAAAGTTTCGGGTTTATCGGTAATGTACCGGGACCACCGGGAGGGTCCCGGTGGTCCACCAAGTGGGGCCACCAGCCCCGGAGGGCTGCATGGGCCAAGTGTGGGAGGGGACCAGCCCCTGGTGGGCTGGTGCGCCCCCCCACCAAGGCCCAAGGCGCAAGGGAGAGTGGAAGGGGGCAAACCCTAGGCTCAGATGGGCTTAAGGCCCACCTAGTGGTGCGGCCCCCTCTCCCCCCCCTTAGCCCCCCCTAGATGGGATCTAGGGCTGGCCTCCACCCCTAGGGGTGGAAACCTAGGTGGGGGCGCAGCCCCTCCCCTCCCCCTATATATACTTGAGGTTTTGGGCTGCCATAGACACGATTCAATCTCCTGTTGGTGCAGCCCTACCCCTCTCCCTCCTCGTCTCTCGTGGTGCTTAGCGAAGCCCTACTGGAGTACCGCGCTCCTCCACCATGATCACGCCGTCATGCTGCTGCTGGATGGAGTCTTCCCCAACCTCCCCTTCTCCCCTTGCTGGATCAAGGCGTATGAGACGTCACCAGGCTGTACGTGTGTTGAACACGGAGGTGCCATCCGTTCGGCACTAGGATCATCAGTGATTTGGATCACGACGAGTACGACTCCATCAACCCCGTTCACTTGAATGCTTCCTCTTAGCGATCTACAAGGGTATGTAGATGCACTCTCCTTCCCCTCGTTGCTAGATTACTCCATAGATTGATCTTGGTGATGCATAGAAAATTTTGAATTTCTGCTACGTTCCCCAACAGTGGTATCAGAGCTAGGTCTATGCGTAGTTACTATGCACGAGTACAACACAAAGTAGTTGTGGGCGTCGATATTGTCAATTATCTTGCCGTTACTAGTCTTATCTTGATTCGGCGGCATCGTGGGATGAAGCGGCCCGGACCAACCTTACATGTACGCTTACGTGAGATCGGTTCCACCGACTGACATGCACTAGTTGCATAAGGTGGCTGGCGGGTGTCTGTCTCTCCCACTTTAGTCGGATCGGATTCGATGAACATGGTCCTTATGAAGGGTAAATAGAAATTGGCAATTCACGTTGTGGTTTTGGCGTAGGTAAGAAACGTTCTTGCTAGAAACCTATAACAGCCACGTAAAATCTTGCAACAACAATTAGAGGACGTCTAACTTGTTTTCGCAGCAAGTGTTTTGTGATGTGATATGGCCAAAGGATGTGATGAATGATATATATGTGATGTATGAGATCATGTTCTTGTAATAGGAATCACGACTTGCATGTCGATGAGTATGACAACCGGCAGGAGCCATAGGAGTTGTCTTCATTTTTTGTATGACCTGCGTGTCATTGAGAAACGCCATGTAAATTACTTTACTTTATTGCTAAACGTGTTAGCCATAGTAGTAGAAGTAATAGTTGGCGAGCAACTTCATGGAGACACGATGATGGAGATCATGATGATGGAGATCATGGTGTCATGCCGGTGACAAGAAGATCATGGAGCCCCAAGATGGAGATCAAAGGAGCTATATGATATTGGCCATATCATGTCACTATTATTTGATTGCATGTGATGTTTATCATGTTTTTGCGTCTTGTTTACTTAGAACGACGGTAGTAAATAAGATGATCCCTCATAATAATTTCAAGAAAGTGTTTCCCCTAACTGTGCACCGTTGCGACAGTTCGTTGTTTCGAAGCACCATGTGATGATCGGGTGTGATAGATTCCAACGTTCACATACAACGGGTGTAAGACAGATTTACACATGCAAACACTTAGGTTGACTTGACGAGCCTAGCATGTACAGACATGGCCTCGGAACACAGAAGACCGAAAGGTCAAACATGAGTCGTATAGAAGATACGATCAACATGAAGATGTTCACCGATGTTGACTAGTCCGTCTCATGTGATGATCGGACACGGCCTAGTTGACTCGGATCATGTAATCACTTAGATGACTAGAGGGATGTCTATCTGAGTGGGAGTTCATAAGATGAACTTAATTATCATGAACAAAGTCAAAAGGTCTTCGCAAATTATGTCGTGGCTCGCGCTTCAGTTCTACTGTTTAGATATGTTCCTGGAGAAAATTTAGTTGAAAGTTGATAGTAGCAATTATGCGGACTAGGTCCGTAAATTGAGGATTGTCCTCATTGCTTCATAGAAGGCTTGTGTCCTTAATGCACCGCTCAGTGTGCTGAACCTCGAACATCGTCTGTGGATGTTGTGAACATCTGACATACACATTTTGATAACTACGTGATAGTTCAGTTAAACAGTTTAGAGTTGAGGCACCGAAGACGTTTTGAAACATCGCGAAACATATGAGATGTTCCGAGGGCTGAAATTGGGATTTCAGGCTCGTGCCCACGTCAAGAGGTATAAGACGTCCGAGGATTTTCTTAGCCTGCAAACTAAGGGAGAAAAGCTCAATTGTTGAGCTTGTGCTCAGATTGTCTGAGTACAACAATCATTTGAATCGAGTGGGAGTTGATCTTCTAGATGAGATAGTGATGTTTCTCCGAAGTCATTACCACCGAGCTGCTAGAGCTTAGTGATGAACTATAATATATCAAGGACATATATGATGATCCTTGAGATATTCCCGATGTTTGACACCACAAAAGTAGAAATCAAGAAGGAGCATCAATTGTTGATGGTTGGTGAAACCACTAGTTTCAAGAAGGGCAAGGGAAAGAAGGGATACTTCATGAAACGGCAAATTAGCTGCTGCTCTAGTGAAGAAACCCAAGGTTGAACCCAAACCGAGACTAAGTGCTTCTGTAATAAGGGGAACAGCCACTGGAGCAGAATTACCCTAGATACTTGGTAGATGAGAAGGCTGGCAAGGTCGATAGAAGTATATTGGATATACATTGTGTTAATGTGTACTTTACTAGTATTCCTAGTAGCACCATGGTATTAGATACCGGTTCGGTTGATAAGTGTTAGTAAACTCAAAATAAAAGGCTGCGGAGTAAACGGAGACTAGCTAAAGGTGAGCTGGCGATATGTGTTGGAAGTTTTTCCCAAGCTTGATGTGATCAAGCATCGCACGCTCCCTCTACCATCGAGATTGGTGTTTGCGTTGAGCATAGACATGATTGGATTATGTCTATCACAATACAGTTATTCATTTGAGGATAATAATGGTTACTCTGTTTATTTGAATAATACCTTCAATGGCCTTGCACCTAAAATGAATGGTTTATTGAATCTCGATCGTAGTGATACACATGTTCATGCCAAAAGATATAAGATAGTAATGATAGTACCACCTACTTATTGCACTGCCACGTAAGTCATATCAGTATAAAACGCATGAAGAAGCTCCATGTTGATGGATCTTTGGGCTCACTCATTTTTGAAAAGTTTGAGACATGCGAACCATATCTATTGGTGTATATGCATGAAGAAACTCCATGCAAATGGACCGTTTGGACTCACTTGATTTTGAATCACTTGAGACATGCAAATCATACCACATGGGCAAGATGACTGAAAGCCTCGTTTTCAGTAAAATGGAACTAGAAAGCAACTTGCTGGAAGTAATACATTTTGATGTGTGCAGTCCAATGAGTGCTGAAGCGTGTAGTGGATATCGTTATGTTCTTACTTCACAGATGATTTGAGTAGATGTTGAGTATATTTGCTTGAAGAATCACGAGTCTGAATTATTGAAAGGTTCAAGTAATTTCTGGGTGAAGGTGAGAGATCATCGTGACAAGAGGATAAAATACCTATGATATGATCATAAAGATGAATATCTGAATTACGAGTTTGGCACAGAATTAAGACATTGTGGAAATTGTTTCACAATGAACACAGCCTGAACAACCATAGTATGATGGTGTGTCCAAACATCATAACTGCACCCTATTGGATATGATGCATACCATGATGTCTCTTATCGAATTACCACGATAGTTTATGGGTTAGGCATTAGAGACAACCACATTCACTTTAAATAGGGCACCACGTAATTCCGATGAGATGACACCGTATGAACTATGGTTTAGAGAAACCTAAGCTGTCATTTGTTAAAAGGTTTGGGGCTGCGACGCTTATGTGAAAAAGTTTCAAGCTGATAAGCTCGAACCCAAAGCGGATAAATGCATCTTCATAGGACATCCAAAACAGTTAGGTATACCTCCTGTCTCAGATCCGAAAGCAATAAGGGATTGTTTCTAGAATCAGGTCCTTTCTCAAGGAAAAGTTTCTCTCGAAAGAATTGAGTGGGAGGATGGTGGAGACTTGATGAGGTTATTGAACCGTCTCTTCAACTACTGTGTGGCAGGGCACATGGAGTTGTTCCTATGGCATCTACACCAATTGAAGTGGAAGCTTATGATAGTGATCATGAAACTTCAGATCAAGTCACTACCAAACCTCGTGGGATGACAAGGATGCGTACTACTTCAGAGTGGTACGTAATCCTATCTTGGAAGTCATGTTGCTAGACAACAATGAACCTACGAGCTATGGAGAAGCGATGGTGGGCCTGGATTCCAAAATGGCTCGAGGCCATATAATCCGAGAGAGGATCCATATATGAAAACAAAGTGTAGACTTTGGAAGAACTACTTGATGGTTGTAAGGCTGTTAGGTACATATGGATTTTAAAAGGAAGACGGACAATGATGGTAAGTATCACCATTAAGAAAGCTCGACTTGTCGTTAAGATGTTTTCGGACAAGTTCAAGGAGTTGACTACGATGAGACTTTCTCACCCGTAGCGATGCTAAGAGTCTGTTGGAATTATATTAGCGATTACTACATTATTTATGAAATCTTGCAGATAGGATGTCAAAACATTGTTTCCTCGACGATTTTCTTGAGGAAAGGTTGTATGTGATACAACCGGAAGGTTTTGTCAATCCTGAAAGATGCTAACAAGTATGCAAAGCTCCAGCAATCCTTCTAAGGACTGGAGTAAGCATCTCGGAGTTGGAATGTATGCTTTGATGAGATGATCAAAGTTTTTGGGTGTATACAAAGTTTATGAGAAACTTGTATTTCCAAAGAAGTGAGTGGGAGCACTATAGAATTTCTGATGAGTATATGTTGTTGACATATTGTTGATCAGAAACGATGTAGAATTTCTAGAAAGCATATAGGGGTTTTTTGGAAAGTGTTTTTCAATGGAGAGCCTGGATTAAGCTACTAGAACATTGAGCATCAAGATCTATAAGGATAGATCAGAACGCTTAATGGTACTTTCAAATGAGCACATACCTTGACATGATCTTGAAGGTGTTCAAGATGGATCAGTCAAAGAAGGAGTTCTTGCCTGAGTTGTAAGGTATGAAGTTAAGACTTAAAGCTCGACCACGGCAGAAGAAAGAGGAAGGACGAAGGTCGTCCCCTATGCTTTTGTCATAGGCTCCATACGGTATGCCATGCTGAGTACCACACCTGATGTGTGCCTTGCCACATATTTGGCAAGAGGGTACAAAGGTGATCTAGGAGTAGATCACCAGATAGCGGTCTAAATTATCCTTAGAGGAATAAGGATATGTTTCTCGGTTATGGAGGTGATAAAGAGTTCGACGTAAAGAGTTACATCGATGCAAGCTTAACACCTATCTGGATAGCTCTGAGTAGAGATACCGGATACATATAATGGAGCAACAATTTAGAATAGCTCCAAGTAGAACAGTTTTTTGAAATGGCTCCAAATGTAGCATAGTAGTTGCATCTACAAGATGACATAGGAATTTGCGAAGTACATACGGATCTGAGTGCTGCAGACCCGTTGACTGAAACCTCTCTCACAAGCATAACATGATCAAACCCAGAACTCTTGGGTGTTAGTCACATGGGGATGTGACCTTGAGTGTTAATCACATATCGATGTGAACTGGATTATTGACTCTAGTGCAAGTGGGAGACTGTTTGAAATATGCCCTAGAGGCAATAATAAATTGGTTATTATTATATTTCCTTGTTCATGATAATCGTTTATTATCCATGCTAGAATTGTATTGATAGGAAACTCAGATACATGTGTGGATACATAGACAACACCATGTCCCTAGTAAGCCTCTAGTTGACTAGCTCATTGATCAATAGATGGTTACGGTTTCCTGACCATGGACATTGGATGTCGTTGATAACGGGATCACATCATTAGGAGAATGATGTGATGGACAAGACCCAATCCTAAGCCTAGCACAAGATTGTGTAGTTCGTATGCTAAAGCTTTTCTAATGTCAAGTATCATTTCCTTAGACCATGAGATTGTGCAACTCCCGGATACCGTAGGAGTGCTTTGGGTGTGCCAAACGTCACAACGTAACTCGGTGGCTATAAAGGTACACTACAGGTATCTCCGAAAGTGTCTGTTGGGTTGGCACGAATCGAGACTGGGATTTGTCACTCCGTGTAAACGGAGAGGTATCTCTGGGCCCACTCGCTAGGACATCATCATAATGTGCACAATGTGATCAAGGAGTTGATCACGAGATGATGTGTTACGGAACGAGTAAAGAGACTTGCCAGTAACGAGATTGAACAAGGTATCGGGATACCGACGATCGAATCTCGGGCAAGTATCATACCGCTAGACAAAGGGAATTGCATACGGGATTGATTGAATCCTCGACATCGTGGTTCATCCGATGAGATCATCATGGAACATGTGGGAGCCAACATGGGTATCCAGATCTCGCTGTTGGTTATTGACCGGAGAGTTATCTCGGTCATGTCTGCATGTTTCCCAAACCCGTAGGGTCTACACACTTAAGGTTCGATGACGCTAGGGTTATAGGGAAAGTACGTACGCGGTTACCGAATGTTGTTCGGAGTCCCGGATGAGATACCAGACGTCACGAGGAGTTCCGGAATGGTCCGGAGGTAAAGATTTATATATGGGAAGTCCTGTTTTGGTCGCCGGAAAAGTTTCGGGTTTATCGGCAATGTACCAGGACCACCGGGAGGGTCCCGGTGGTCCACCAAGTGGGGCCACCAGCCCCGGAGGGCTGCATGGGCCAAGTGTGGGAGGGGACCAGCCCCAGGTGGGCTGGTGCGCCCCCCACCAAGGCCCAAGGCGCAAGGGAGAGTGGAAGGGGGCAAACCCTAGGCTCAGATGGGCCTAAGGCCCACCTAGTGGTGCGCCCCCCTCACTCCCCCCTTGGCCGCCCCCCTAGATGGGATCTAGGGCTGGCCGCCACCCCTAGGGGTGGAAACCTAGGTGGGGGTGCAGCCCCTCCCCTTCCCCTATATATACTTGAGGTTTTGGGCTGCCATAGACACGATTCAATCTCCTGTTGGCGCAGCCCTACCCCTCTCCCTCCCCGTCTCTCGTAGTGCTTAGAGAAGCCCTGCTGGAGTACCGCGCTCCTCCACCATCATCACGCCATCGTGCTGCTGCTGGATGGAGTCTTCCCCAACCTCTCCTTCTCCCCTTGCTAGATCAAGGCGTAGGAGACGTCACCAGGCTGTACGTGTGTTGAACACGGAGGTGCCGTCCGTTCGGCACTAGGATCATCGGTGATTTGGATAACGACGTGTATGACTCCATCAACCCCGTTCACTTGAACGCTTCTGCTTAGCGATCTACAAGGGTATGTAGATGCACTCTCCTTCCCCTTGTTGCTAGACTACTCCATAGATTGATCTTGGTGATGCGTAGAAAATTTTGAATTTCTGCTACGTTCCCCAACAGGTTTACATAAAGAGGGAGAATGCCGGCAGCTGGGATTCTGGGCTGGAAAAGGAGCAAATATTAGAGACCTATTCTGCACAGGTCCAAAAGTCCTGAAACTCCACGGAAGATGTTTTCCAAATATATAAAAAATACTAAGAGCAAGAAATTCACCAGGGGGGCCACACCCTGCCCACGAGGGTGGGGGCTCGCCCTACCCCCTGGGCGCGCCCCCCTACCACGTGGGCCCCCTGGTGGCCCTCCGGTGACCATCTTATGCTATATGAAGTCTTTCGATGGAAAAAATAAGAAGCCATCTTCTCGGACAAAACTCCGCCGCCACGAGGCGGAACCGTGGCGGAACCAATCTAGGGCTCTAGCGGAGCTATTCTGCCGGGGAAACTTCCCACCCGGAGGGGGAAATCATCGCCATCGTCATCACCAATGCTCCTCTCATCAGGAGAGGGCAATCTCCATCAACATCTTCATCAGCACCATCTCTTCTTAAAACCCTAGTTCATCTCTTGTATCCAATTCTTGTCTCCAAGTCCGGGATTGGTGCTAGTAGGTTCCTAGTAGTGTTAATTACTCCTTGTAGTTGATGCTAGTTGGTTTAATTGGTGGAAGATCATATGTTCAGATCCTATATGCATATTAATACCCCTCCGATTATGAACATGTTTATGCTTTGTGAGTAGTTACTTTTGTTCCTGTGGACATGGGAGAAGTCTTGCTATTAGTAGTCATATGAATTTGGTATTCGTTCGATATTTAGATGAGATGTATGTTGTCTCTCCTCTAGTGGTGTTATGTGAACATCGACTACATGACACTTTACCATTGTTTGGGCATAGAGGAAGGCATTGGGGAGTAATAAATAGATGGTGGGTTGCTAGAGTGACAGAAGCTTAAACCCTAGTTTATGTGTTGCTTCGTAAGGGGCTGATTTGGATCCATATGTTTCATGCTATGGTTAGGTTTACCTTAATACTTTTGTTATAGTTGCGGATGCTTGCAATAGAGGTTAATCATAAGTGGGATGCTTGTCCAAGTAAGGGCAGTACCCAAGCACTGGTCCACCCACATACCAGATTATCAAAGTACCGAACGCGAATCATATGAGCGTGATGAAAACTAGCTTGACGATATTCCCATGTGTCCTCGGGAGCGCTTTTCTCTATATAAGAGTTTGTCCAGGCTTGTCCTTTGCTACAAAAAGGATAGGGCCACCTTGCTACACTTTATTTACTTTTGTTACTTGTTGCTCATTACAAATTATCCTATCACAAAACTATCTGTTACCACTTATTTCAGTACTTGCAGAGAATACCTTGCTGGAAACCACTTATCATTTCCTTCTGCTCCTCGTTGGGTTCGACACTCTTACTTATCGAAAGGGCTACGATAGATCACCTATACTTGTGGGTCATCATCGGGGAGTCGGACTCACCCCTGGTTGCTAACTCCGAACCCTCGAGGCCTGTGTCTGTTGAGCACAATCAGGCGGCGTTTACCATGCCCAGCTCCGCAGGTCCTCGACCACCTGTCCAACCTTCACTCCTAAACAAGGCTCTAGACTTAATGCAGTCTCTCACCATCACAGAATTATCACCTCCAAACTATGCCCAACCTGAACTAGGGGCTGAGCACGGGGAATTTTGCGTCCCACCCACCACCCACTTAGTAGCTGATACGTCTCCGTCGTATCTATAATTTTTGATTGTTCCATGCCAATATTCTACAACTTTCATATACTTTTGGCAACTTTTTATACTATTTTGGGACTAATATATTGATCCAGTGCCCAGTGCCAGTTCCCGTTTGTTGCAAGTTTTTTGTTTCGTAGAAAATCCATATCAAACAGAGTACAAACTGGATAAAAACGGACGGAGAATATTTCTGGAATATTTGTGAAATATGGAAAGAAGAATCAACGCGAGACGGTGCCCGAGGGGGCCACGAGGCAGGGGCGTGCCTGCCCCTGGGCGCGCCCCTGACCCTCATGGGCACCCCATAAGGCGGTTGCTGCTCTTCTTTGGCCGCAAGTAAGCTAATTTTTGGAGAAAAATCTGGGCGAAGGTTTCAATCCAATCAGAGTTACGGATCTCCTGATATATAAGAAACGGTGAAAGGGCAGAATCCAAGAACGCAGAAGCAGAGAGAGACAGAGAGACATATCCAATCTCGGAGGGGCTCTCGCCCCTCCGCTGCCATGGAGGCCATGGACCAGAGGGGAAACCCTTCTCCCATTTAGGGAGAAGGAAAAGGAAGAAGAAGAACAAGGGGGCTCTCCCCCCTCTCTCCCGGTGGCGCCGGAACACCGCCGGGGCCATCATCGTGTGACGGCGATCTACACCAACACCTCCGTCATGTTCACCAACATATTCATAACCTTCCCCCATCTATCTACAGTGGTCGACCCTCCCGCAACCCGCTGTACCTCTACTTGAACATGGTGCTTTATGCTTCATATTATTATCCAATGATGTGTTGCCATCCTATGATGTCTGAGTAGATTTTCGTTGTCCTATCGGTAATTGGTGAATTGCTATGATTTGTTTAAATTGCTTGTGGTTATGTTGCTGTCCTTTGGTGCCCATCATATGAGCGCATGCGTGGATCACACCATAGGGTTAGTTGTATGTTGATAGGACTATGTATTGGAGGGCAAGAGTGACAGAAGCTTCAACCTAGCATAGAAATTGATGCATACGGGATTGAAGGGGGACCAATATATCTTAATGCTATGGTTGGGTTTTACCTTAATGAACATTAGTAGTTGTGGACACTTGCTAATAGTTCCAATCATAAGTTCATAGAATTCCAAGTCAGGGATGACATGCTAGCAGTGGCCTCTCCCACATAAAACTTGCTATCGGTCTAGTAAATTAGCCAATTGCTTAGGGACAATTTCGCAACTCCTACCACCACTTTTCCACACTCTCTATACTAACCTTTTTGCTTCTTTACCTAAACAGCCCCTACTTTTTATTTACGTGCACTTTATATTCTTGCAAACTGATGACCCACAAGTGTAGGGGATCTATCATAGCCTTTCTGATAAGTAAGAGTGTCGAACCCAATGAGGCGCAGAAGGAAATGATAAGCAGTTTTCAGTAAGGTATTCTCTGCAAGCACTAAAATTATCGGTAACAGATAGTTTTGTGATAAGGTAATTTGTAGCGACAAGCAAGTAACAAGTGTAAATAAAGTGCAGCAAGATGGCCCAATCCTTTTGTAGCAAAGGACAAGCCTAGACAAACTCTTATATAAAGAAAAGTGCTCCCGAAGACACATGGGAATGATCATCAAGCTAGGTTTCATCACGTTCATATGATTCGCGTTCGGTGCTTTGATAATTTGATATGTGGGTGGACCGGTGCTTGGGTACTGCCCTTACTTGGACAAACATCCCACTTATGATTAACCTCTATTGCTAGCATCCGCAACTACAACAGAAGTACTAAGGTAAACCTAACCATAACATGAAACATATGGATCCAAATCATCTCCTTACGAAGCAACTCATAAACTAGGGTTTAAGCTTCTGTCACTCTAGTAACCCATCATCTACTTATTACTTCCCAATGCCTCCCTCTAGGGCCAAACAATGGTGAAGTGTCATGTAGTCGATGTTCACATGACAACACTAGAGGGATGACAACATACATCTCATCAAAATATCGAATGAATACCAAATTCACATGATTACTTATAGCAAGACTTCTCCCATGTACTCAGGAACAAACGTAACTACTCACAAAGCATATTCATGTTCACAATCAAAGGGGTATTAATATGCGTAATGGATCTGAACATATGATCTTCTACCAAATAAACCAACTAGTATCAACTACAAGGAGTAATCAACACTACTAGCAACCCACAGGTACCAATCTGAGGATTGGATACAAGAGATGAACTAGGGTTTGAGATGAGATGGTGCTAGTGAATATGTTGATGGAGATTGACCCCCTCCCGATGAGAGGATCATTGGTGATGACGACAGTGATGATTTCCCCCTCCTAGAGGGAAGTTTCCCCGGCAGAACAGCTCCGCGGGAGCCCTAGATTGGTTCCGCCAAGGTTCCGCCTCATGGCGGCGGAGTTTCGTCCCGTGAGCTAGCTTATCATTTTTTTCTCGAACGAAATACCTCATATAGTAGAAGATGGGCATCGGAGGGCCACCAGGGTCCCACGAGGCAGGGGGCGCCCAGGGGGTAGGGCGCGCCCCCACCCTCATGGACGGTGGGTGGCCCCACTCAGGTACTTCTTTCCCCAATATTTTTTATATATTTTGAAATGTGCTCCCGTGAAGTTTCAGGACTTTTGGAGCTATGCAGAATAGGTCTCTAATATTTGCTCCTTTTCCAGCCCAGAATTCCAGTTGCCGGCATTCCCCCTCTATCTAAACCTTGTAAAATAAGAGAGAATAGGCATAAGTATTGTGACATAATGTGTAATAACATCCCATAATGCAATAAATATCGATATAAAAGCATGATGAAAAATGGACGTATCAACTCCCACAAGCTTAGACCTTGCTTGTCCTCAAGCGAAAGCCGAAATCGAAAAATATGTCCACATGTTTAGAGATAGAGGTGTCGATTAAATAAAATACGGACATGAGGGCATCATGATCATTCTTAGAATAGCCATATATATATTGCCATATGATCTCTTATGCTAAAGTAACAATTCAATCACAATTCCAAGTATGAATCATAAACTTCATTGAGAACCAACAAACTCTAATCTCAGTCATTGAGGCAGTTGCAATTTATCATAACATAGGAAAGTGTCAATATAAGAGCTTTTCAGCAAGTCCACATACTCAACCATCTTTTAGTCTTTCATAATTGCTAACACTCACACGATATTTATGGTTATGAAGTTTTAATCGGACACAGAGAAAGATAGGGGCTTATAGTTTTGCCTCCCAACGTTTTACCTCAAGGGTAATGTCAACAATAATAGTTCATGAAAACTCACATCCAATTAGCTATATTTATCTGGATCTCTCCAACACATTGTGCTTGCCAAAGGATAAAATTTAAAAAGGAAAGGTGAATATCACCATGACTCTTTGCATGAAGTATAAGACAAGAATAAAAGATATGCCACTTGTGATATGGACCTTTATTATGCAGTCCGTCGCTTTTATTTCTTCCACATCACAAGATCTTATGAAGCTTATTTTCTTCGCACTAATAAGTCATACATATTTAGAGAGCAATTTTTATTGCATGCACATGAAGGAAATATGCCCTAGAGGCAATAATAAAGTTATTATTTATTTCCTTATATCATGATAAATGTTTATTATTCATGCTAGAATTGTATTAAACGGAAACATAATACATGTGTGAATACATAGACAAACAGAGTGTCACTAGTATGCCTCTACTTGACTAGCTCGTTAATCAAAGATGGTTATGTTTCCTAACCATGGACAAAGAGTTGTTATTTGATTAACGGGATCACATCATTAGGTGAATGATCTGATTGACATGACCCATTCCATTAGCTTAGCACCCGATCGTTTAGTTTGTTGCTATTGCTTTCTTCATGACTTATACATGTTCCTATGACTATGAGATTATGCAACTCCCGTTTGCCGGAGGAACACTTTGTGTGCTACCAAATGTCACAACGTAAATAGGTGATTATAAAGGTGCTCTACAGGTGTCTCCAAAGGTACATGTTGGGTTGGCATATTTCGAGATTAGGATTTGTCACTCCGAATGTCGGAGAGGTATCTCTGGGCCCTCTCGGTAATGCACATCACATAAGCCTTGCAAGCATTACAACTAATGAGTTAGTTGCAAGATGATGTATTACGAAACGAGTAAAGAGACTTGCCGGTAACGAGATTGAACTAGGTATTGAGATACCGACGATCAAATCTCGGGCAAGTAACATATCGATGACAAAGGGAACAACGTATGTTGTTATGCGGTCTGACCGATAAAGATCTTTGTAGAATATGTGGGAGCCAATATGAGCATCCAGGTTCCGCTATTGGTTATTGACCGAAAACGTGTCTCGGTCATGTCTACATTGTTCTCGAACCCGTAGGGTCCGCACGCTTAAGGTTTCGATGACAGTTATATTATGAGTTTTGATGTACCGAAGTTAGTTCGGAGTCCCGGATATGATCACGGACATAACGAGGAGTCTCGAAATGGTCGAGACATAAAGATTGATATATTGGACGACTATATTCGGACAACGGAAGTGTTCCGGGGAAGTTTCGGATAAAACCGGAGCACCGGGGGGTTACCGGAACCCCCCGGGGGTTAATGGGCCTCATGGGCCTAAAGTGGAGAAGAGGAGGGGTTGCCAGGGCAGGCCGCGCGCCCCCTCTCCCCCTAGTCCGAATTGGACAAGGAGGGAGGGGCGGCGCCCCCCCCCCTTTTCCTTCTCTCCTTCCCCCTCTCCTACTTGGACAAGGAAAGGGAGGGGAGTCCTACTCCCGGTAGGAGTAGGACTCCTCCTGCACGCCTCCTACTAGGGCCGGCCGCACCCCCCTTGGATCCTTTATATACGGAGGCAAGGGGCACCCCTAGACACACAAGTTGATCCACGTGATCTTATTCTTAGCCGTGTGCGGTGCCCCCTTCCACCATAATCCTCGATAATATTGTAGCGGTGCTTAGGCGAAGCCCTGCGACGGTAGAACATCAAGATCGTCACCACGCCGTCGTGCTGACGGAACTCTTCCCCGACACTTTGCTGGATCGGAGTCCGGGGATCGTCATCGAACTGAACGTGTGCTAAAACTCGGAGGTGCCGTAGTTTCGGTGCTTGATCGGTCGGGCCGTGAAGACGTACGACTACATCAACCGCGTTGTGCTAACGCTTCCGCTGTCGATCTACAAGGGTACGTAGATCACACTCTCCCCTCTCATTGCTATGCATCACCATGATCTTGCGTGTGCGTAGGAATATTTTTGAAATCACTATGTTCCCCAACAGTGGCATCAGAGCCTAGTTTTTATATGTTGATGTTATATGCACGAGTAGAACACAAGTGAGTTGTGGGCGATATAAGTCATACTGCTTACCAGCATGTCATACTTTGGTTCGGCGGTATTGTTGGACGAAGCGGCCCGGACTAACATTACGCGTACGCTTACGCGAGACCGGTTCTCCCTATGTGCTTTGCACAGAGGTGGCAAGCGGGTGACAGTTTCTCCAACTTTAGTTGAACCGAGTGTGGCTACGCCTGGTCCTTGAGAAGGTTAAAACAGCACCAACTTGACAAACTATCATTGTGGTTTTGATGCGTAGGTAAGATTGGTTCTTGCTTAAGCCCGTAGCAGCCACGTAAAACTTGCAACAACAAAGTAGAGGACGTCTAACTTGTTTTTGCAGGACATGTTGTGATGTGATATGGTCAAGACATGATGCTAAATTTTATTGTATGAGATGATCATGTTTTGTAACCGAGTTATTGGCAACAGGCAGGAGCCATATGGTTGTCGCTTTATTGTATGCAATGCAATCACGCTGTAATGCTTTACTTTATCACTAAGCAGTAGCGATAGTCGTGGAAGCATAAGATTGGCGAGACGACAACGATGCTACGATGGAGATCAAGGTGTCGCGCCGGTGACGATGGTGATGACGACGGTGCTTCGAAGATGGAGATCACAAGCACAAGATGATGATGGCCATATCATATCACTTATATTGATTGCATGTGATGTTTATCTTTTATGCATCTTATCTTGCTTTGATTGATGGTAGCTTTATAAGATGATCTCTCACTAATTATCAAGAAGTGTTCTCCCTGATTATGCACCATTGTGAAAGTTCTTCGTGCTGAGACACCAAGTGATGATCGGGTGTGATAGGCTCTACGTTCAAATACAACGGGTGCAAAACAGTTGCACACGCGGAATACTCAGGTTATACTTGACGAGCCAAGCATATACAGATATGGCCTCGGAACACGGAGACCGAAAGGTCGAGCGTGAATCATATAGTAGATATGATCAACATAGTGATGTTCACCAATGAAACTACTCCATCTCACGTGATGATCGGACATGGTTTAGTTGATTTGGATCACGTAATCACTTAGAGGATTAGAGGGATGTCTATCTAAGTGGGAGTTCTTTAAGTAAATTAATTGAACTTAAATTTATCATGAAACTTAGTACCTGATAGTATCTTGCTTGTTTATGCTTGATTGTAGATAGATGGCCCGTGCTGTTGTTCCGTTGAATTTTAATGCGTTCCTTGAGAAAGCAAAATTGAA
Source organism: Triticum aestivum (assembly GCF_018294505.1). NCBI lineage: Eukaryota > Viridiplantae > Streptophyta > Magnoliopsida > Poales > Poaceae > Triticum > Triticum aestivum. Next base: position 515,845,839 of record NC_057797.1, on the reverse strand, counting down.
AGATGATGGTAGCAATTACACGGACTGGGTCCGTAACTTGAGGATTATCCTCATTGCTGCACAGAAGAATTACGTCCTGGAAGCACCGCTGGGTGCTAGGCCTGCTGCTGGAGCAACACCAGATGTTATGAACGTCTGGCAGAGCAAAGCTGATGACTAGTCGATAGTTCAGTGTGCCATGCTTTCCGGCTTAGAATCGGGACTTCAACGATGTTTTGAACGTCATGGAGCGTATGAGATGTTCCAGGAGTTGAAGTTAATATTCCAAGCAAATGCCCGGATTGAGAGATATGAAGTCTCCAATAAGTTCTATAGCTGCAAGATGGAGGAGAACAGTTCTGTCAGTGAGCATATACTCAAAATGTCTGGGTATAATAATCACTTGATTCAATTGGGAGTTAATCTTCCAGATGATTGCGTCATTGACAGAATTCTCCAATCACTGCCACCAAGCTACAAGAGCTTCGTGATGAACTATAATATGCAAGGGATGAATAAGACTATTCCCGAGCTCTTCGCAATGCTGAAGGCTGCGGAGGTAGAAATCAAGAAGGAGCATCAAGTGTTGATGGTTAACAAGACCACTAGTTTCAAGAAAAAAGGCAAAGGGAAGAAGAAGGGGAACTTCAAAAAGAACAGCAAGCAAGTTGCTACTCAAGAGAAGAAACCCAAACCTAGACCTAAGCCTGAAACTAAGTGCTTCTACTGCAAGCAGACTGGTCACTGGAAGCGGAACTGCCCCAAGTATTTGGCGGATAAGAAGGATGGCAAGGTGAACAAAGGTATATGTGATATACATGTTATTGATGTGTACCTTACTAATGCTCGCAGTAGCACCTGGGTATTTGATACTGGTTCTGTTGCTAATATTTGCAACTCGAAACAGGGACTACGGATTAAGCGAAGATTGGCTAAGGACGAGGTGACGATGCGCGTGGGAAATGGTTCCAAAGTCGATGTGATCGCAGTCGGCATGCTACCTCTACATCTACCTTCGGGATTAATATTAGACCTAAATAATTGTTATTTGGTGCCAGCGTTAAGCATGAACATTATATCTGGATCTTGTTTGATGCGAGACGGTTATTCATTTAAATCAGAGAATAATGGTAAAATGTTTACATGAGTAACATCTTTTATGGTCATGCACCCTTAAAGAGTGGTCTATTCTTATTAAATCTTGATAGTAGTGACACACATATTCATAGTGTTGAAGCCAAAAGATGCAGAGTTGATAATGATAGTGCAACTTATTTGGGGCACTGCCGTTTAGGTCATATCGGTATAAAGCGCATGAAGAAACTCCATACTGATGGGCTTTTGGAACCACTTGATTATGAATCACTTGGTACTTGCGAACCGTGCCTTATGGGTAAGATGACAAAACACCGTTCTCCGGTACTATGGAGAGAGCAACAGATTTATTGGAAATCATACATACAGATGTATGTGGTCTGATGAATGTTGAGGCTCGTGGCGGATATCGTTATTTTCTCACCTTCACAGATGACTTAAGCAGATATGGGTATATCTACTTAATGAAACATAAGTCTGAAACGTTTGAAAAGTTCAAAGAATTTCAGAGTGAAGTTGAAAATCATCATAACAAGAAAATAAAATTCCTACGATCTGATCGTGGAGGAGAATATTTGAGTTATGAGTTTGGTGTACATTTGAAAAATTGTGGAATAGTTTCGCAACTCACGCCACCCGGAACACCACAGCGTAATGGTGTGTCCGAACATCGTAATCATACTTTACTAGATATTGTCCGATCTATGATGTCTCTTACTCATTTACCGCTATCGTTTTGGGGATACGCTCTAGAGACGGCCGCATTCACGTTAAATAGGGCACCATCAAAATCCGTTGAGACGACGCCTTATGAACTGTGGTTTGGCAAGAAACCAAAGTTGTCGTTTCTGAAAGTTTGGGGCTGCGATGCTTATGTGAAAAAGCTTCAACCTGATAAGCTCGAACTCAAATCGGAAAAATGTGTCTTCATAGGATATCCAAAGGAAACTATTGGATACACCTTCTATCATAGATCCGAAGGCAAGACTTTTGTTGCTAAATTCGGAAACTTTCTGGAGAAGGAGTTTCTCTCGAAAGAAGTGAGTGGGAGGAAAGTAGAACTTGACGAGGTAACTGTACCTACTCCCTTATTGGAAAGTAGTACATCAGAGAAACCTGTTTCTGTGACACCTACACCAGTTAGTGAGGAAGCTAATGATGATGATCATGAAACTTTAGAACAAGATACTACTGAACCTCATAGATCAACCAGAGTGAGATCCGCGCCAGAGTGGTACGGTAATCCTGTTCTGGAAGTCATGCTACTAGATCATGATGAACCTACGAACTATGAAGAAGCGATGGTGAGCCGAAATTCCGCAAAATGGCTTGAAGCCATGAAATCTGAGATGGGATCCATGTATGAGAACAAAGTATGGACTTTGGTTGACTTGCCCAATGATCGGCAAGCAATTGAGAATAAATGGATCTTCAAGAAGAAGACTGACGCTGACAGTAATGTTACTGTCTACAAAGCTTGACTTGTCGCAAAAAGGTTTTCGGCAAGTTCAAGGGATTCACTACGATGAGACCTTCTCACCCATAGCAATGCTTAAGTCTGTCCGAATCATGTTAGCGATTGCCGCATTTTATGATTATGAAATTTGGCAGATGGATGTCAAAACTGCATTCCTGAATGGATTTCTGGAAGAAGAATTGTATATGATGCAACCAGAAGGTTTTGTCGATCCAAAGGGAGCTAACAAAGTGTGCAAGCTCCAGCGATCCATTTATGGACTGGTGCAAGCCTCTCGGGGTTGGAATAAATGCTTTGATAGTGTGATCAAAGCATTTGGTTTATACAGACTTTTGGAGAAGCCTGTATTTACAAGAAAGTGAGTGGGAGCTCTGTAACATTTCTGATATTATATGTGGATGACATATTACTGATTAGAAATGATATAGAATTTCTGGATAGCATAAAGGGATACTTGAATAAGAGTTTTTCAATGAAAGACCTCGGTGAAGCTGCTTACATATTAGGCATTAAGATCTATAGAGATAGATCAAGACGCTTAATTGGACTTTCACAAAGCACATACCTTGTAAAAGTTTTGAAGAAGTTCAAAATGGATCAAGCAAAGAAAGGGTTCTTGCCTGTGTTACAAGGTGTGAAGTTGAGTAAGACTCAATGCCCGACCACTGCAGAAGATAGAGAGAAAATGAAAGATGTTCCCTATGCTTCAGCCATAGGCTCTATCATGTATGCAATGCTGTGTACCAGACCTAATGTGTGCCTTGCTATAAGTCTAGCAGGGAGGTACCAAAGTGATCCAGGAGTGGATCACTGGACAGCGGTCAAGAACATCCTGAAATACCTGAAAAGGACTAAGGATATGTTTCTCGTTTATTGAGGTGATAAAGAGCTCATCGTAAATGGTTACGTTGATGCAAGCTTTGACACTGAAACAGACGATTCTAAATCGCAAACCGGATATGTGTTTACATTAAACGGTGGAGCTGTCAGTTGGTGCAGCTCTAAACAAAGCGTCGTGGCGGGATCTACGTGTGAAGCGGAATACATAGCTGCTTCGGAAGAAGCAAATGAAGGAGTTCATATCCGATCTAGGTGTCATACCTAGTGCATCGGGTCCAATGAAAATCTTTTGTGGCAATACTGGTGCAATTGCCTTGGCAAAGGAATCCAGATTTCACAAGAGAACCAAGCACATCAAGAGACGCTTCAATTCCATCCGGGATCTAGTCCAGGTGGGAGACATAGAGATTTGCAAGATACATACGGGTCTGAATGTAGCAGACCCGTTGACTAAGCCTCTTCCACGAGCAAAACATGATCAACACCAAGGCTCCATGGGTGTTAGAATCATTACTGTGTAATCTAGATTATTGACTCTAGTGCAAGTGGGAGACTGAAGGAAATATGCCCTAGAGTCAATAATAAATTTATTATTTATTTCCTTATATCATGATAAATGTTTATTATTCATGCTAGAATTGTATTAAACGGAAACATAATACATGTGTGAATACATAGACAAACAGAGTGTCACTAGTATGCCTCTACTTGACTAGCTCGTTAATCAAAGATGGTTATGTTTCCTAACCATGGACAAAGAGTTGTTATTTGATTAACGGGATCACATCATTAGGTGAATGATTTGATTGACATGACCCATTCCATTAGCTTAGCACCCGATCGTTTAGTTTGTTTCTATTGCTTTCTTCATGACTTATACATGTTCCTATGACTATGAGATTATGCAACTCCCGTTTGCCGGAGGAACACTTTGTGTGCTGCCAAATGTCACAACGTAAATGGGTGATTATAAAGGTGCCCTACAGGTGTCTCCAAAGGTACATGTTGGGTTGGCGTATTTCGAGATTAGGATTTGTCACTCCGAATGTCGGAGAGGTATCTCTGGGCCCTCTCGGTAATGCACATCACATAAGCCTTGCAAGCATTACAACTAATGAGTTAGTTGCAAGATGATGTATTACAGAACGAGTAAAGAGACTTGCCGGTAACGAGATTGAACTAGGTATTGAGATACCGACGATCGAATCTCGGGCAAGTAACATACCGATGACAAAGGGAACAATGTATGTTGTTATGCGGTCTGACCGATAAAGATCTTCGTAGAATATGTGGGAGCCAATATGAGCATCCAGGTTCCGCTATTGGTTATTGACCGGAGACGTGTCTCGGTCATGTCTACATTGTTCTCGAACCCGTAGGGTCCGCACGCTTAAGGTTTCGATGACAGTTATATTATGAGTTTATGAGTTTTGATGTACCGAAGTTAGTTCAGAGTCCCGGATATGATCACAGACATAACGAGGAGTCTTGAAATGGTCGAGACATAAAGATTGATATATTGGACGGCTATATTCGGACACCAGAAGTGTTCCGGGGAAGTTTCGGATAAAACCGGAGCACCGGGGGGTTACCGGAACCCCCCGGGGGGGTTAATGGGCCTCATGGGCCTAAAGTGGAGAAGAGGAGGGGCTGCCAGGGCAGGCCGCGCGCCCCCTCTCCCCCTAGTCCGAATTGGACAAGGAGGGAGGGGCGGCGCCCCCCCCCCTTTTCCTTCTCTCCTTCCCCCTCTCCTACTTGGACAAGGAAAGGGAGGGGAGTCCTACTCCCGGTAGGAGTAGGACTCCTCCTGCGCGCCTCCTACTAGGGCCGGCCGCACCCCCCTTGGATCGTTTATATACGGAGGCAAGGGGCACCCCTAGACACACAAGTTGATCCACGTGATCTTATTCTTAGCCGTGTGCGGTGCCCCCTTCCACCATAATCCTCGATAATATTGTAGCGGTGCTTTGGCGAAGCCCTGCGACGGTAGAACATCAAGATCGTCACCACGCCGTCGTGCTGACGGAACTCTTCCCCAACACTTTGCTGGATCGGAGTCCGGGGATCGTCATCGAACTGAACGTGTGCTAAACCTCGGAGGTGTCGTAGTTTCGGTGCTTGATCGGTCAGGCCGTGAAGATGTACGACTACATCAACCGCGTTGTGCTAACGCTTCCACTGTCGATCTACAAGGGTACGTAGATCACACTCTCCCCTCTCATTGCTATGCATCACCATGATCTTGCGTGTGCGTAGGAAATTTTTTGAAATCACTATGTTCCCCAACAGCACCGATGACAACTTACTTGAAGGATCTTACTCAATCCATAGGTAGATATGGTGGGCTCTCATGGCAAAACTGGGTTTAAGGATATTTGGAAGCACAAGTAGTATCTCTACTTGGTGTAAATAAATTGGCTAGCATGAGAGGGAAAGGCAAGCTCAACATGTTGGAAGATCCATGACAATATAATTTATCTCAGATGTAAGAAAACATAACCCATTATGTTGTCTTCCTTGTCCAACATAAACTCTTTAGCATGTCATACTTTAATGAGTGCTCACAATCATAAAAGATGTCCAAGATAGTGTAGTGACCCGACCTCAAACGGTCAAGCCTCTGTGTATCTGTGCCATCCCTGGATCGGTATGCTGGCACACACAGTACATCAATTTATATATTAAAGTGCAATCACATGTATAAATAACGTAAAACTGATATATACCACATAAGTCTCAACGGAAACAAACATAAGGGTGTGGAGTCCATCAACGCCAAAGGCAAGTTGAGTGTAGACCGTAACCCTACAACATAACTCTTACTCGTCGTAGAAAATTCCTGCAACATAAGACATTGCAGCCCTATAGGTCAGTACATTGAATGTACCGGCAAGTCACATCATAAGGATAATGAACCTATTGTACATGCAATTTGGCTGGTGGAAAGCTCTAAGTTTACTTTTTTGCATAAAGCTAGTTTTTCCCTAGAATAAAAGATATTATTCTAGCACTACTATATAGCATAGGATGAGTTGGTAAACCCAACTCAATCCATTCCCAAAGTTTCATTTAAAACCCAACTATTTAATTAAGAGTGATGAGATCTCCCAGCATTTCCACTACTAGATGCTCAAGTTGTCCGTAACCGGGGACACGGCTAATCGATTAGGTTTTAACACTCTGCAGAGGTTTGCGCACTTTTCCCCACAAGACTCGATCGCCTCCCTTGAAGTTCTCGCACTGCCTGGCGTTTGAGAACAGGATGACCGAGACATAGTCTTTCGAAAATGTTCCCCTTAACTCACGGATAGGCCGGTACACCTACATCATTCTACATCTGCTAGCCAATCCCGAAAGGGTTCACACTAACTATTCAACTAAGCCAGAGCCCATATTGGCTTGTGGCTGCACACGTAAGCTTCTAGACATGAGAATACGATTGATCTCTTTGAGCCTGGGCGGCCGACCACTAGTGGTGCACCACCATGGATTAACCATGCATGCTCCCACTGTACTTCGCCGCCATTCAAACCAAATACCGCCCAAGTAGTTCATTTACAAGTCTTGGTCCTGATTACTACTTTGTCAGCCATGTTCGCTTCCCAAACCACGTCTACATTTAGCGAGGCAAAAATAAACTTACACGATGGTGACAAGGATGTATAGATCAGACCTACCTCAAATGAACTACTAGGTAACGGCATAGCCATCTGGCAACAATAAATCCTACCATGCAATCCTACCACAAAAGGACTAAGTGCATAATATAAACATAGGTAATTGGAAGAATGGTCAAATGTGAACTTGCCTGGTAATAGTTGATGAAGATTATATCACTCTCAGAACTTTACTTAATAGAACTATTCGTCACTCTCCGATGAAAATCTATAAAGTCAACATTGCATTCGCATAAGCAATCATTTCATAGAACCAAGAAGAACATGCAAAGTAAAAAGTCTTGGAAAAACCAAATGAACATACAGCACACTTAACTATCACAAAATATTCTAAGTGCAACACAACATAGGCATGTGGTTCAGAATTTGTGACGTGAAGCATAGTGCATACAAGGCATACGAGTAAAACTACTATGGACAGATCCTAAGTGTGTGAAAATTAGTGTGACAATGGTCCAGGTGATAGGGTTTGGCAACGGTGACACGGTGCAAAAAGAATCACATCAATCGGAGCTACGGTTTAGGAGATATGGCCAATTGAAGTTTGAATTCAAATCTGAATAAAGTTCAAATTTGAATTTGGACAAAAGTTTTCAAAGTTGGCTTTCTGTATAAAGCTATTCGAGACGAACATTTTGGCGCTAGTTTCATCGAATTTGGATCAGCGGTTAAAAAGTTGTGGCTATCCGAAGTTTAGGGGCTAAACTGAAATTTACAGGGACTTGACTGTGAAAGTTTTATTCGCGACCAGGTCCCTGGACACGTGGCGGCTTCCGGGTGGCTGAGCAGCATTCACGGCTTAGGCTAAACGGCGAACGGCCACTAAATAAGCAAAACCCTATGCGGTGGTTAAATAAAAAAACATCGGTTTAACCAAAACCGTTCGGTTTAAGTAAACCGGATTAACCGCTCTAAAAAACACTAAACTAAACCAATCTTCGAGAGAAAAAAACAAACAGCGAGCGAGCGGTTCGCTCACCTTGACGACGACGACGACATACAGGGCGACGGTGGCGCATGCGTCGCGCGGTGGACGGGGCGGCGGCTGCGGTGCTCCTCGGCGGCGGGGAAGAGGATGGATGGGACGGGCGCGAGGTGGGTGGTCCGGTGGTGGTGACGGCGCGCGTCGGGGTGGCCGGGACGGGTGGAGCGAAGGGCGGCATCTCCATGCTCTGGCGAGGACGCAGGTCGTCGGGGTGGCGTCTCTGGTGACCTAGGGACAAGAGGAGGATGTCAACGAGATGCGCTTCGACTCGGGCAACAAAAAGAAGTAGTCGGTGGAGGCCGGGGTGGCTCACGGGCGACGAAATCCTTCGGTGAACTAGCACGGCTCTGGCGAGATCCAAGTGGCTACGGCGAGCAATGCGAGGGGCAAGGGGGTGTGCGAGTTGACTGAATGGAGAGAGGAGGTCTTGGGGGTTTTATAGGCGCGAGAAGAGGGCTTGGGGTGCAGCGGATAAGCCTTATCCCGGGGCAATGGCGCCGGTGGTTTCGGCATGCGCGCGCTGTCCTGATCCCTTGCGGGGCGAGCGGGAGGTTGAGGACGATGGGGTTGGGCCCCACCTGCAGCAGCGAGTAGCGAGCGTGGGTGGAGCGGCGGCTTGTGCGTGCGGCGCTGGCCCCCTGGCGCTGGCCTGGCCCATGGTCTCGCTGGCCTGTGGCTGGGCCGGCTGGCCAGTGCGTGCGTGCGTGTGTTTTTTACAGAACAAAACTATAACAGAGCAAGAATAACAAAAAAATAACATAGGCATATTATATACCAAAATGCTCAGAGAAATACAAAAGGATAAGATGAACTATTTTCCAAGTTCAACTAAATTCCATAAAAATTCATAAAAGTCAAACAGTGCTACTGTTGCATTTAAAATCAATAAAAATCATTTTTAAAATAGCAAAATGATTTCAAATTTATTTTCTCCTAATTTTCCATTGAAGGGAATCATTTTACCCTTATTTCCATTTATTTATTTTTAGTAGAAAAGTAATTTGAATAGGAACTCAAATAACTCCCAATTGGATTTGAATTTGGAATTTCAAACAACTTCAAAGTGACTTCAAATTATTCCTTTGAAACTTCCAACTCTCTTTCTTCAAATATGACGAAGTCATTTTATGAACTCATTGAGTTGCTTAAAGTTTCTAAATTTGAAATATTTCAAAAAGGAATTCAAATCATTTTCAAAACCCCTTTTCATTTCTTTAAATGGAAGAAGTCATATCATCTTCACTCTAGGGTTTTGTGATGAAATGAATTTGAATTCAGGAAGATCAAAATGCAAGATGCAAAGTTTTGGGAAAGCCCTTTTATTCCCTCTCATTCAACTTTCAAAAAGTTTTCAATTTCCAATCATTTTCACACAATCAATCACACAACAATTAAACAAACAATCATGATAATTTATTTAATATAACATTCCAAAATTTAGAATTTTGGGATGTTACAAACTACCACCCTTAAAATGAATCTCGTCCTCGAGATTCGGAGAGGCTAGAAAGAAGGTTAGGTTTGGGGGGTCTCCTTGAAAATCCATTAATCAACACATGGTATGGGGTGCTACCACCCTTAGAAGCATGGTCACGGTTCCAAGAAAACTCATGTACTCCATCCTTGGTGTTAACGGTGTCAGTCTTCTCATATTCTCCGAGATAACTCCCTCACTTGTGTTCTTCTGGTAAGGGCATGGCCTTTTCCTCAAAATCAGGAGTCCTTTCATCAAAATAGGATCCTTATGAGACTTGACAGGTCTGGCGCCAATGCTAATCAACTATCGAAATCTCATGGTGGTCAACAAATTCTAGTTCCTCCTGCAGGAAATGGGTCTGGGTTGAATCTCACCGTAGAATCTACGATTGGCAATGATTGCTTGTAAAGGGTTCCATCGTCCTACCATTCTATGGTTGTATGGCTTATTGCGTCGACACTCTTCAAAGGATTTCAAGTCCCTCTGATTTTCTATCAACATATGATGGCTCATGATAGAAGTCTTCGGTATGGGGGCCAATCCATCCCGTACTTGAATCATTACCACATACGCAGATAGTGAATCACGTATTCTAACACTTGGGCATCCTCACAAGCATTGCAGAACTTCTCTTCTCCATGATCTGGGTTCGGATAAATCCATTTGTTCTGCAAGCCAAACAAAATCTCTATCGCTTCTTCACAACTCTCAGGTTTTATGTAACCTCCTATGAAACGTATGATGACGAAATCATAGCTTCTTTCAGAATTATTTTCTTCAAAAAGATTGTGCTTGTTTCCTTATCAAATCCTGGGTCCTGTGGGTTATGGCCCACTTCAACACTTGTATATCTTTAACTCATCCTTGGAGTTACTATTGCTCCATATTCCAACATTACATCTCCTTTAAATCCAATAGTACTTCATTACTTCATACTCTTGGGGTAACCATCATAACTAAAACAAAACTCCAACTCATTTGTCCAAACTCCAACTTTATATGCAACAACATTTTCCTTTCCATCGGTCAATTGTTCACACAGACAAGTATTGCCAAAAAAATGCACTGGTTCATCCATAATTCATATTCTCTTCATATCAAATCCCTTATTACATCCTTAACCAGTACTCAAAACTCAAATTTCAAAAGTACTCTATTACAAAAGCTTCCATCCACATAGTTTGGTATGGTCAAGCATTACTTCCATCTTTATTCATTTGCCCTTCTTGAAGATGTTTTAGTCCCACCAGAATTGTGCGATGTGATCCTTGAAATCATCGACCTTTTGCTTCATCATGGTGGCCATGAGCTTCATCTCCATCATCGCTGCATGGACCTCTCTCAGGTATTCCTGAGTGTGACGGAGTCTTGCTTCTAGTATTTCTCCAATCTGACGTATGGCTTCCATAGTAGCTTCACGAACAGAGTCGAATAATGTTGGTCGTGGTACTCGAGAAATAAAAAAGTATTACCCCATAGTCTTTGGGCAAACTCCCTTCACACGGTGGAGGTGTACCTCCACATTCCAAACTTCAACTCCCTTCTCCATGAAAGGATAACCCTTGTAAACTGCATCTCCTTCAAGATGAATATGCTTCATCATGTCCTTCAGGATTTTTGGGCAATCTTGATCACTGGTCATGGTCATGATCGTTTCCGGGCCCTTGAGAAAAGACTCGTAAAGGGTTGTCATCTGCAGGTATAAGATAGAAGGGGTACTCAGGATACTGTATGTATTTCCTTGGGTGAAATGTGATAGTTTTCTGGAAAAAGGTTGGGGTCAGCTTGTCCATGGGTTCAAGGTTTTAGTCTGGGTGAGATAATGAGAGAGGCACTCACATTCAAAAAACAACTCATAACATTTCATATGAGATTCCAAACACCTCAACTTTTATTGCTTTACGAACTATTAAAATTTCCATTTCATAACTCAACTCAACATCCCCAACAAAAATACAAGTGTGTTCCAACTTTATTACATGCTTTATTCCAATATCAAGATCTCAACTACTCTGCTCAAGCTCTCCTCGGGTCTGAACATTCTCTGGCAAAATGTCCTACTCCTTTGCAGCATAAACAAATGACTTCAGACAAATCCAGGGGCTTCCTGGTGGTTATCTGTTGGGGAACGTAGTAATTTCAAAAAAATTCCTACGCACACGCAAGATCATGGTGATGCATAGAAACGAGAGGGGAGAGTGTTGTCTACGTACCCTCGTAGACCGAAGCAGAAGTGTTGACGCAACATAGAGGAAGTAGTCGTACATCTTCCCGGTCCAACCGATCCAAGCACCATTACTCCGGCACCTCTGAGTTCTTGGCACACGTTCAGCTCGATGACGCTCCCCAGGCTCCGATCCAGCAAAGCTTCCGGGAGGAGTTCCGTCAGCATGACGGCGTGGTGACGATCTTGATGTTCAACCGTCGCAGGGCTTCGCCTAAGCACTGCTACAATATGACCGAGGTGGAATATGGTGGAGGGGGCACCGCACACGGCTAAGGAACGATCAGAAGATCAACTTCTGTGTTCTAGGGTGCCCCCTGCCCCCGTATATAAAGGAGCCAAGGGAAGGGGGCGGCCCGCCAAGGAGGGCGCGCCAAGGGGGAGTCCTACTCCCACCGGGAGTAGGATTCCCTTCTTTCCTAGTTGGAGAAGGAGAAGTGGGAAAGAGGAGGAACAGGGAAAGGAAAGGGGGGCGCCACCCCCCTCTCCTTGTCCTATTCGGACTAGGGAGGGGAGGGGCGCGTGGCCACCTCTTGCCTCCTTTCCTCTTCTCCCTTAGGGCCCATGTAGGCCCAATAACCCTCGGGGGGTTCCGATAACCCCCCGGTACTCCAGTAAAATCCCGATTTCACCCGGAACGATTCCGATATCCAAATATAGGCTTCCAATATATCAATCTTTATGTCTCGACCATTTCGAGACTCCTCGTCATGTCCATGATCACATCCGGGACTCCGAACAACTTTCAGTACATCAAAATTCATAAACTCATAATGAAACTATCATCGTAACGTTAAGCGTGCGGACCCTACGGTTCGAGAACAATGTAGACATGACCGAGACACGTCTCCGGTTAATAACCAATAGCGGAACCTGGATGCTCATATTGGTTCCTACATATTCTACGAAGATCTTTATCGGTCAGACCGCATAACAACATACGTTGTTCCCTTTGTCATCGGTATGTTACTTGCCCGAGATTCGATCGTCGGTATCTCAATACCTAGTTCAATCTCGTTACCGGCAAGTCTCTTTACTTGTTCCGTAATACATCATCTCACAACTAACTCATTAGTTGCAATGCTTGCAAGGCTTATGTGATGTGCATTACCGAGAGGGCCCAGAGATACCTCTTCGACAATCGGAGTGACAAATCCTAATCTCGAAATACGCCAACCCAACATGTACCTTTGGAGACACCTGTAGAGCACCTTTATAATCACCCAGTTACGTTGTTACGTTTGGTAGCACACAAAGTGTTCCTCCGGCAAACGGGAGTTGAATAATCTCATAGTCATAGGAACATGTATAAGTCATGAAGAAAGCAATAGCAACATACTAAACGATCGGGTGCTAAGCTAATGGAATGGGTCATGTCAATCAGATCATTCACCTAATGATGTGATCCCGTTAATCAAATAACAACTCTTTGTCCATGGTTAGGAAACATAACCATCTTTGATTAACGAGCTAGTCAAGTAGAGGCATACTAGTGACACTCTGTTTGTCTATGTATTCACACATGTATTATGTTTCCAGTAAATACAATTCTAGCATGAATAATAAACATTTATCATGATATAAGGAAATAAATAATAACTTTACTATTGCCTCTAGGGCATATTTCCTTCAGTCTCCCACTTGCACTAGAGTCAATAATCTAGTTCACATCGCCATGTGTTTCAACACTAATAGTTCACATCACCATGTGATTAACACCCATAGTTCACATTGTCATGTGACCTATACCCAAAGGGTTTACTAGAGTCAGTAATCTAGTTCACATCGTTTATGTGATTAACACCCAAAGACTACTAAGGTGTGATCATGTTTTGCTTGTGAGATAATTTTAGTCAACGGGTCTGTCACATACAGATCCGTAAGTATTTTGCGAATTCTATGTCTACAATGCTCTGCACGGAGTTACTCTAGCTAATTGCTCCCACTTTCAATATGTATCTAGATCGAGACTTAGAGTCATCCAGATCTGTGTCAAAACTTGCATCGACGTAACTTTTTACGACGAACCTTTTTGTCACCTTCATAATTGAGAAATATTTCCTTATTCCACTAAGGATAATTTTGACCGCTGTCGAGTGATCTACTCTTAGATCACTATTGTACTCCCTTGCTTAACACAGTGTAGGGTATACAATAGATTTGGTACACAGCATGGCATACTTTATAGAACCTACGGCTGAGGCATAGGGAATGACTTTCATTCTCTTTCTATCTTCTGCCGTGGTTAGGCTTTGAGTCTTTCTCAATTTCACACCTTGTAACACAGCCAAGAACTCTTTCTTTGACCGTTCCAATTTTTGAACTACTTCAAAATATTGTCAAGGTTTGTACTCATTGAAAAAAAACTTATCAAGCGTCTTGATCTATCTCTATAGATCTTGATGCTTAATATGTAAGCAGCTTCACCGAGGTCTTTCTTTGAAAAACTTCTTTCAAAACACTCCTTTATGCTTTGCAGAATAATTCTACATTATTTCCGATCAACAATATGTCACTCACATATACTTATCAGAAATGTCGTAGTGCTCCCACTCACTTTCTTGTAAATACAGGCTTCACTGCAAGTCTGTTTAAAGCTATATGCTTTGATCATCTCATCAAAGCGTATATTCCAACTCCGAGATGCTTGCACCAGTCCATAGATGGATCGCTGGAGCTTGCACATTTTGTTAGCACCTTTAGGATTGACAAAACCTTCTGGTTGTATCATATACAACTCTTCTTTAATAAATCCATTAAGGAATGTAGTTTTGTTTATCCATTTGCCGGATTTCATAAAATGCGGCAATTGCTAACATGATCCGGACAAACTTAAGCATAGATACGAGTGAGAAACTCTCATCGTAGTCAACACCTTGAACTTGTCGAAAATCTTTTTGCGACAATTCTAGCTTTGTAGATAGTAACACTACTATCAACGTCCGTCTTCCTCTTGAAGATCCATTTAATCTCAATGGCTCGCCGATCATTGGGCAAGTCAATCAAAGTCCATACTTTGTTCTCATACATGGATCTCATCTCAGATTTCATGGCCTCAAGCCATTTCGCAGAATCTCGGCTCATCATCGCTTCCTCATAGTTCGTAGGCTCGTCATGGTCAAGTAACATGACCTCTAGAACTGGATTACCGTACCACTCTGGTGCGGATCTCACTCTGTTTTTACCTACGAGGTTCAGTAGTAACTTGATCTGAAGTTACATGATCATCATCATTAGCTTCCTCACTAATCGGTCTAGTAGTCACAGGAACAGATTTCTGTGATGAACTACTTTCCAATAAGGGAGCAGGTACAGCTACCTCATCAAGTTCTACTTTCCTCCCACTCACTTCTTTCGAGAGAAACTCCTTCTCTAGAAAGGATCCATTCTTAGCAACGAATGTCTTGCCTTCGGATCTGTGATAGAAGGTGTACCCAACATTTTCTTTTGGGTATCCTATGAAGACGCACTTCTCCGATTTGGGTTTGAGCTTATCAGGTTGAAACTGTTTCACATAAGCATTGCAACCTCAAACTTTAAGAAACGATAGCTTAGGTTTCTTGCCAAACCATAGTTCATACGGTGTCGTTTCAACGGATTTAGATGGTGCCCTATTTAACGTGAATGCAGCTGTCTCTAATGCATAACCCCAAAACGATAGTGGTAGATCGGTAAGAGACATCATAGATCGCACCATATCTAATCAAGTACGGTTATGACATTCGGACACACCATTACATTGTGGTGTTCCAGGTGGCGTGAGTAGTGAAACTATTTCACATTGTTTTTAACGGAAGGCCAAACTCGTAACTCAAATACTCTTCTCTACGATCAGATCGTAGAAACTTTATTTTCTTGTTACGATGATATTTCACTTCACTCTGAAATTCTTTGAACTTTTCAAATGTTTCAGACTTATGTTTCATCAAGTAGATATACTCATATCTGCTCAAATCATCTATGAAGATCAGAAAATAACGATACTTGTCGCGAGCCTCAATATTCATCGGACCACATACATCAGTATGTATGATTTCCAACAAATCTGTTGCTTGCTCCATTGTTCCGAAGAACAGAGTCTTAGTCATCTTGCCCATGAGGCATGGTTCGCAAGCATCAACTGATTCATAATCAAGTGATTCCAAAAGCCCATCAGCATGGAGTTTCTTCATGCGCTTTACACCAATATGACCTAAACGGCAGTGCCACAAATAAGTTGCACTATCATTATTAACTTTGCATCTTTTGGTTTCAATATTATGATTATGTGTATCACTACGATCGAGATCCAACGAACTATTTTCATTGGGTGTGTAACCATATAAGGTTTTATTCAAGTAAACAGAACAACAATTTATTCTCTTACTTAAATGAATAACCGTATTACAATAAACATGATCAAATCATATTCATGCTCAACGCAAACACCAAATAACACTTATTTAGGTTCAACACTAATCCCGAATTTATAGGGAGTGTGCGATGATGATCATATCAATCTTGGAACCACTTCCAACACACATCGTCACTTCACCCTTAACTAGTCTCTGTTTATTCTGCAACTCCCGTTTCGAGTTACTAATCTTAGCAACCGAACTAGTATCAAATACTGAGGGGTTGCTATAAGCACTAGTAAAGTACACATCAATAACATGTATATCAAATATACTTATGTTCACTTGCCATCCTTCTTATCCGCCAATCACTTGGGGTAGTTCCGCTTCCAGTGACCAGTCCCTTTGCAGTAGAAGCACTTAGTCTCAGGCTTAGGACCAGACTTGGGCTTCTTCACTTGAGCAGCAACTTGCTTGATGTTCTTCTTGAAGTTCCCCTTCTTCCCTCTGCCCTTTTCTTGAAACTAGTGGTCTTGTCTACCATCAACACTTGATGTTTTTCTCGATTTCTACCTTCGTCAATTTCAGCATTACGAAGAGCTTGGGAATCGTTTCCGTCATCCCTTGCATATCATAGTTCATCATGAAGTTCTACTAACTTGGTGATGGTGACTAGAGAATTCTGTTAATCACTATTTTATCTGGAAGATTAACTCCCACTTGATTCAAGCAATTGTAGTACCCAGACAATCTGAGCACATGCTCACTAGTTGAGCGATTCTCCTCCATCTTTTAGCTATAGAACTTGTTGGAAACTTCATACCTCTCAACTCAGGTATTTGCTTGAAATATTAACTTCAACTCCTGGAACATCTCATATGTTCCATGACGTTCAAAACGTCTTTGAAGTCCCGATTCTAAGCCGTTAAGCATGGTGCACTAAACTATCAAGTAGTCATCATATTGAGCTAGCCAAACATTCATAACGTCTGCATCTGCTCCTGCAATAGGTCTGTCACCTAGCGGTGCATCAAGGACATAATTCTTCTGTGCAGCAATGAGGATAAACCTCAGATCACGGATCCAATCCGCATCATTGCTACTAACATTTTTCAACACAATTTTCTCTAGGACCATATCAAAATAAACACAGGGAAGCAACAACGCGAGCTATTGATCTACAACATAATTTGCAAAATACTACCAGGACTAAGTTCATGATAAATTTAAAGTTCAATTAATCATATTACTTAAGAACTCCCACTTAGACAGACATCCCTCTAATCATCTAGGTGATCACGTGATCCAAATCAACTAAACCATAACCGATCATCACGTGAAATGGAGTAGTTTTCAATGGTGAACATCGCTATGTTGATCATATCTACTATATGATTCACACTCGACCTTTCGGTCTCAGTGTTCCGAGGCCATATCTGCATATGCTAGGCTCGTCAAGTTTAACCTGAGTATTCTGCGTGTGCAAAACTGGCTTGCACCCGTTGTAGATGGACGTAGAGCTTATCACACCCGATCATCACGTGGTGTCTGGGCACGACGAACTTTGGCAACGGTGCATACTCAGGGAGAACACTTTTTATCTTGAAATTTAGTGAGAGATCATCTTATAATGCTACCGTCAATCAAAGCAAGATAAGATGCATAAAAGATAAACATCACATGCAATCAATATAAGTGATATGATATGGCCATCATCATCTTGTGCTTGTGATCTCCATCTCCGAAGCACTGTCATGATCACCATCGTCACCGGCACGACACCTTGATCTCCATCGTAGCATCATTGTCGTCTCGCCAATCTTATGCTTCTACGACTATCGCTACCGCTTAGTGATAAAGTAAAGCATTACAGGGCGATTGCATTGCATACAATAAAGCGACAAACATATGGCTCCTGCCAGTTGCCGATAACTTGGTTACAAAACATGATCATCTCATACAATAAAATTTAGCATCATGCCTTGACCATATCACATCACAACATGCCCTGCAAAAACAAGTTAGACGTCCTCTACTTTGTTTGTTGCAAGGTTTACGTGGCTGCTACGGGCTTAAGCAAGAACCAATCTTACATACGCATCAAAACCACAACGATAGTTTGTCAAGTTGGTGCAGTTTTAACCTTCGCAAGGACCGGGCGTAGCCACACTCGGTTCAACTAAAGTTGGAGAAACTGACACCCGCCAGCCACCTGTGTGCAAAGCACGGCGGTAGAACTAGTCTCGCGTAAGCGTACGCGTAATGTCGGTCCGGGCCGCTTCATCCAACAATACCGCCGAACCAAAGTATGACATGCTGGTAAGCAATATGACTTATATCGCCCACAACTCACTTGTGTTCTACTCGTGCATATAACATCAAATCATAAAACCTAGGCTCGGATGCCACTGTTGGGGAACGTAGTAATTTCAAAAAATTTCCTACGCACACGCAAGATCATGGTGATGCATAGCAACGAGAGGGGAGAGTGTTTCCTACGTACCCTCATAGACCGAAGCGGAAGCGTTGACGCAACATAGAGGAAGTAGTCGTACGTCTTCCCGGTCCAACCGATCCAAGCACCGTTACTCCGGCACCTCCGAGTTCTTGGCACACGTTCAGCTCGATGATGCTCCCCAGACTTCGATCCAGCAAAGCTTCGGGGAGGAGTTCCGTCAGCACGACGGTGTGGTGACGATCTTGATGTTCAACCGTCGCAGGGCTTCGCCTAAGCACCGCTACAATATGACCGAGGTGGAATATGGTGGAGGGGGGCACCGCACACGGCTAAGGAACGATCACGAAGATCAACTTCTATGTTCTAGGGCGCCCCCTACCCCCGTATATAAAGGAGCCAAGGGGAGGGGGCGGCCGGCCAAGGAGGGCGCGCCAAGGGGGAGTCCTACTCCCACCGGGAGTAGGATTCCCTTCTTTCCTAGTTGGAGAAGGAGAAGTGGGAAAGAGGAGGAAGAGGGAAAGGAAAGGGGGGGCGTCGCCCCCCTCTCCTTGTCCTATTCGGACTAGGGAGGGGAGGGGTGCACGGCCACCTCTTTCCTCCTTTCCTCTTCTCCCTTAGGGCCCATGTAGGCCCAATAACCCCCAGGGGGGTTCCGGTAACCCCCCGGTACTCCGGTAAAATCCCGATTTCACCCGGAACGATTCCGATATCCAAATATATGCTTCCAATATATCGATCTTTATGTCTCGACCATTTCGAGACTCCTCGCCATGTCCATGATCACATCTGGGACTCCGAACAACCTTCGGTACATCAAAATTCATAAACTCATAATGAAACTATCATCGTAACATTAAGCGTGCGGACCCTACGGTTCGAGAACAATGTAGACATGACCGAGACACGTCTCCGGTCAATAACCAATAGCGGAACCTGGATGCTCATATTGGTTCCTACATATTCTACGAAGATCTTTATCAGTCATACCGCATAACAACATATGTTGTTCCCTTCGTCATCGGTATGTTACTTGCCCGAGATTCGATCATCGGTATCTCAATACCTAGTTCAATCTCGTTACCGGCAAGTCTCTTTACTCGTTCCGTAATACATCATCTCACAACTAACGCATTAGTTGCAATGCTTGCAATGCTTATGTGATGTGCATTACCGAGAGGGCCCAGAGATACCTCTCCGACAATCGGAGTGACAAATCCTAATCTCGAAATACGCCAACCCAACATGTACCTTTGGAGACACCTATAGAGCACCTTTATAATCACCCAATTACGTTGTGACGTTTGGTAGCACACAAAGTGTTCCTCCGGCAAACGGGAGTTGCATAATCTCATAGTCATAGGAACATGTATAAGTCATGAAGAAAGCAATAGCAACATACTAAACGATCGGGTGCTAAGCTAATGGAATGGGTCATGTCAATCAGATCATTCACCTAATGATGTGATCCCGTTAATCAAATAACAACTCTTTGTCCATGGTTAGGAAACATAACCATCTTTGATTAACGAGCTAGTCAAGTAGAGGCATACTAGTGACACTCTGTTTGTCTATGTATTCACACATGTATTATGTTTCCGGTTAATACAATTCTAGCATGAATAATAAACATTTATCATGATATAAGGAAATAAATAATAACTTTATTATTGCCTCTAGGGCATATTTCCTTCATTATCTTGGCTCCTTGGGTTCTTAGCTTCCTTGCTGGGCATTTGCTAGCGTAATGACCTAAATCCTTGCACCTGTAACAAGTGATTTGACTCAGGTCCTTTTCTGTAGAAATTGGGTTGTTCTGGGGATACATGCTCTTTCTCTTCCTCGACTTCTTCGTTCCGATCAATTATTCTATCTCATGTCGATCAAACTCCACTTCTTCTATCGGGAAGTCTCCCAGATACTCTTGGTTTTCCTTCATGCAATATTGTGAAAAATGTCCTTCTTCTCCACATGGATAGCAAGCATTGGAGTAAAATTGGTTTAGGCTTTCTCCATCAGGGTCGTCAACATCTTCTTTCATCACCGGTTTTCTTAAACTTTCCCTGAGGGCTTCTTTCACTGCTTCCTTCTGTTGCTTGGTAATTTCTTGTACCTTGGGATAAATATGACACTGGCAGGGTAGTGCATAGTTCCTTCACACAAGAAACAAGTAACCTTCATGGTTGGACATTCTTCAGCTTGGTGATTTCCTTCACAATGAGGGCATCCATCCTTGTGTTCTTCATGGGTATGTCCTATCTCACCACAAATCTTGCATGCATAAGGTTTCTTCATTTTATTGCCATAGGGCTTCTGAATGAGATGAGAGCTCAGTAGAGTCATCTTGAATTCCTCCCAAGTTTTTGCTTCGTTACATCCTTGTATGGCCTGATGCATTTTCCACCAGGTTGCAGCACTTTTTGTAAAGTACTGAAGAGCGTATTGAACCTCATACTTCCTTGCAACCAAATTGCTCCTGAAATGATTCTCCATGCTTTGAATCCATAGCTCTGCCTCCAACTGAGTGATCGGTTCAGAGAATGCAAGTCCATCTTCATTCATCATCTATTGGGTCCAAGGGTTTCGGGATGAGATAAGAGGGATACACACAATATAGTTTTGAAAATAAGTTTTATTTGTGGCTGTCAGGAAAAACATCAAACAATGACAGCTCACAAACATCGCATCTAACGTAAGTATACAACAGGGGTTTGGTCCTCTAAAGTTCATATAAATCTTGGAATTCTTCCGTGTCTTCAAATTCTTCAATTCTTCGGAGGCTTCGACTACTGTAGCTTCAACTCTCCTAGTGTATGGTGAAGTCTGATATCTTGTCGTTTTCGGAGTGGCTTCAGTTCATCCTCTGTGTGGTCCAAAGGGAACGGGATTTGTCTAACTAAAAAGGGAATATTTGATAAAGCTCAGAAAAGAAGAGAGATAAAGGACCTTTTTCAAAATAAAGTTTAAGAGAAATCCTTTCCTAAGGGCTTTCCAGTTTCTAGGGCCATGTCCTATAGTCAACATGTGCTCTAATACCATCTCTGTAGCGACCCGACCTCAAACGGTCAAGCCTCTGTGTATCCGTGCCATCCCTGGATCGGTATGCTGGCACACATATTACATCAATGTATATATCAAAGTGCAATCACATGTATAAATAACGTAAAACTGATATATACCTCATAAGTCTCAACGGAAACAAACATAAGGGTGTGGAGTCCATCAACGCCAACGACAAGTTGAGTGTAGACCGTAACCCTACAACGTAACTCTTACTCGTCGTAGAAAATTCCTGCAACATAAGACGTTGCAGCCCTGTAGGTCAGTACATTGAATGTACTGGCAAGTCACATCATAAGGATAATGAACCTATTGTACATGCAATTTGGCTGGTGGAAAGCTCTAAATTTTCCCTAGAATAAAAGATATTATTCTACCACTACTGTATAGCATAGGATGAGTTGGTAAACCCAACTCAATCCATTCCCAAAGTTTCATTTAAAACCCAACTATTTAATTAAGAGTGATGAGATCTCCCAGCATTTCCACTACTAGATGCTCAAGTTGTCCGTAACCGGGGACACAGCTAATCGATTAGGTTTTAACACTCTGCAGAGGTTTGCGCACTTTTCCCCACAAGACTCGATCGCCTCCCTTGAAGTTCTTGCACTGCCTCGCGTTTGAGAATAGGATGACCGAGACATAGTCTTTCGAAAATGTTCCCCCTTAACCCACGGATAGGCCGGTACACCTACATCATTCTACATCTGCTAGCCCATCCCGGAAGGGGTCACACTAACTACTCAACTAACATAGAGCCCATATTGGCTTGTGGCTCCACACGTAAGCTTCTAGACATGAGAATACGATTGATCTCTTTGAGCCTGGGCGGCCGACCACTAGTGGTGCACCACCATGGATTAACCATGCATGCTCCCACTGTACTTCGCCGCCATTCAAACCAAATACCGCCCAAGTAGTTCATCTACAAGTCTTGGTCCTGATTACTACTTTATCACTCATGTCTCGCCATGTTCGCTTCCCAAACCACGTCTACATTTAGCGAGGCAAAAATAAACTTACACGGTGGTGACAAGGATGTATAGATCAGACCTACCTCAAATGAACTACTAGGTAACGGCATAGCCATCTGGCAACAATAAATCCTACCATGCAATCCTACCACAAAAGGACTAAGTGCATAATATAAACATAGGTAATTGGAAGAATGGTCAAATGTGAACTTGCCTGGTAATAGTTGATGAAGATTATATCGCTCTCAGAACTTTACTGAATAGAACTATTCGTCACTCTCCGATGAAAATCTATAAAGTCAACATTGCATTCGCATAAGCAATCATTTCATAGAACCAAGAAGAACATGCAAAGTAAAAAGTCTTGGAAAAACCAAATGAACATACAGCACACTTAACTATCACAAAATATTCTAAGTGCAACACAACATAGGCATGTGGTTCAGAATTTGTGACGTGAAGCATAGTGCATACAAGGCATACGAGTAAAACTACTATGGACAGATCCTAAGTGTGTGAAAATTAGTGTGACAATGGTCCAGGTGATAGGGTTTGGCAACGGTGACACGGTGCAAAAAGAATCACATCAATCAGAGCTACGGTTTAGGAGATATGGTCAACTGAAGTTTGAATTCAAATCTGAATAAAGTTCAAATTTGAATTTGGCCCAAAGTTTTCAAAGTTAGCTTTCTGGATAAAGCTATTCGAGACGAACATTTTGGCGCTGGTTTCATTGAATTTGGATCAACGGTTAAAAAGTTGTGGCTATCCGAAGTTTAGGGGCTAAACTGAAATTTACAGGGACTTGATAGTGAAAGTTTTATTCGCGACCAAGTCCCTAGCCACGTGGCGGCTTTCGGGTGGCTGAGCAGCATTCGCGGCTTAGGCTAAATGGCGAACGACCACTAAATAAGCAAAACCCTATGCGGTGGTTAAATAAAAAAACATCAGTTTAACCAAAACCGTTCGGTTTGAGTAAACCGGATTAACCGATCTAAAAAACACTAAACTAAACCGATCTTCGTGAGAAAAAAACAAACAGCGAGCGAGCGGTTCGCTCACCTTGATGACGACGACGACATACAGGGCGACGGTGGCGCATGCGTCGGGCGGTGGACGGGGCGGTGGGTGCGGTGCTCCTCGGCGGCGGGGAAGAGGACGGACGGGACGGGCGCGAGGTGGGCGGTCCAGTGGTGGTGACGGCGCGCGTCGGGGTGGCCGGGACGTGTGGAGTGAAGGGCGGTGTCTCCGTGCTCCAGCGAGGACGCAGGTCATCGGGGCGGCGTCTCTGGTGACCTAGGGACAAGAGGAGGATGTCAACGAGATGCGCTTCGACTCGGGCAACAAAAAGAAGTAGTCGGTGGAGGCCGGGGTGGCTCACGGGCGACAAAATCCTCCGGTGAACTAGCATGGCTCCGGCGAGATCCAAGTGGCTACGGCGAGCGATGCGAGGGGCGAGGGGGTGTGCGAGTTGACTGAATGGAGAGAGGAGGTCTTGGGGGTTTTATAGGCGGAGCAGAGGGCTCGGTGTGCAGCGGATAAGCCTTATCCTGGGGCAATGGCGCCGGTGGTTTCAGCGTGCGCGCGCTGTCCTGATCCCGTGCGGGGTGAGCGGGAGGTTGAGGACGATGGGGCTGGGCCCCACCTGCAGCGGCAGCAGCAGGTAGCGAGCGCGGGAGGAGCGGCGGCTCGTGCGTGCGGCGCTGGCCCCCTGGCGCTGGCCTGGCCCATGGCCTCGCTGGCCTGTGGCTGGGCCGGCTGGCCAGCGCGTGCGTGCGTGTGTTTTTTAACAAAACAAAACTATAACAGAGCAAGAATAACAAAAAAAATAACATAGGCATATTATATACCAAAATGCTCAGAGAAATACAAAGAATAAGATGAACTATTTTCCAAGTTCAACTAAATTCCATAAAAATTCATAAAAGTCAAACAGTGCTATTGTTGCATTTAAAATCAATAAAAATCATTTTTTAAATAGCAAAATGATTTCAAATTTATTTTCTCCTAATTTTCCATTGAAGGGAATCATTTTACCCTTATTTCCATTTATTTATTTTTAGGAGAAAAATAATTTGAATAGGAACTCAAATAACTCCCAATTGGATTTGAATTTGGAATTTCAAACAACTTCAAAGTGACTTCAAATTATTCCTTTGAAACTTCCAACTCTCTTTCTTAAAATATGATGAAGTCATTTTATGAACTCATTGAGTTGCTTAAAGTTTCTAAATTTGAAATATTTCAAATAGGAATTCAAATCATTTTCAAAACCCCTTTTCATTTCTTTAAATGGAAGACGTCATATCATCTTCACTCTAGGGTTTTGTGATGAAATGAATTTGAATTCAGGAAGATCTGAAAGTGCGTTATATCGACTAGAGGGGGTGAATAGGCGATTTTTATGAAAGTCTTCAGAACATGGGAGTTTTGAAGACAAACGATAAAATTAAACCTATTACCATGCAGCGGAAGGTAGACTACACTAGGAAAACCATAGTCAAGTATTCAATGAAGTGAAAGCACAAAGACTAATAGCAGCTAGGTAGTAAGGATCAGGTAGGAAGATATTGTGAAGCCAAACAGAACATGCAGTCACTCAATGAAGACAAATGATAGAGCAAACATACAATGACTTCACAAGGAGTAACAGTAAGTAAAGTGAAGTGAAGATGAAACCAGTGACTCGTTGAAGACAATGATTTGTTGAACCAGTTCCAGTTGCTGTCACAACTGTACGTCTGGTTGGAGCGGCTAGGTATTTAAACCTTAGGACACACAGTCCGGACACACAGTCCGGACACACAGTCCTGAACACGCAGCTCAGGACACCCAGTCCTCACCGTATTCTCCTTGAGCTAAGGTCACATAGACCTCACCCAATCACTCTGGTAAGTCTTCAAGGTAGACTCCCAAACCTTCACAGACTTTGTTCACTGGCAATCCACAATGTCTCTTGGGTGCTCAGAACGCGACGCCTAACCGGCTGGAGGATGCACAGTCCTCAAGTGTAATAAGTCTTCAGATCACACAGACAAGAAGACTTAAGTGATGCCCAATTCTCTCTGGCTCTGGTGGTTAGGGCTTTATCCTCGCAAGGAATTCTCTCTCAAAGGCTTCGAGGTGGGTTGCTCTCAAATGACAAAAGCCGTACTTTCAATCTGAGCAGCCAACCGTTTATGGTTGTAGGGGGTGGGCTATTTATAGCCACTTGGCAACCCGATCTGATTTGTCCGAAATGACCCTGGGTCACTAAGGAACTGACACGTGTTCCAACGGTCAGATTTCAAACTCACACGGCAACTTTACTTGGGCTACAAGCAAAGCTGACTTGTCCGACTCTGGACAAGATTCGCTCTCATAGTCTTCACTCGAAGATATAGGTTTTTGGTTTAGGCATCACTTTAGTCATTCTGACTGGTTCTCTTGGACCCCACTTAACAGTACGATGGTTCCTATGACTCAACACAAAATAAAAAGAACTACGAAAGATCTAAGTCTTTGAGCTCCATAGGCTTCATATAGTGTCTTCTCTTGTCATAGTCTTCAATGTGAATATCTTCATATACCACCTTTGACTTCAATGTCTTCATACATTTTTAGGGGTCATCTCTGGTAGTAAAACCGAATCAATGAGGGACTTCTACCTATGTTATCCTGCAATTCTCACAAACACATTAGTCCCTCAACTAGGTTTGTCGTCAATACTCCAAAACCAACTAGGGATGGCACTAGATGCACTTACAAGCTCCCCCTTTTTGGTGATTGATGACAAACTAGTTGAAGTTTTCAACGAGGAATATAATCTGTGAAATTGTAAAGGATAAGGAATTGTCTTCATAAGTTGCAAGGGCTCCCCCTAAAGATGTGCATATAAGTTAATTTGCTTTTGGAATGCAAATGCACATGGCAGGTTGTACTTGTGGATATCCACTTCAACTTATGATGACAATCCACTATGCATGTGAAAGTATATGAATATAATGACATGAATAATGGAAAATGGACGTCTGCAGAATGAGCTAAGTGCGGAATTTATCATCGCACATGCGGAATTTATCTTCGCAAAACAAGGTGGCAAATAAGTAGCAGACGACCATCTGGTTTAGGTGTTACAACTCATAAGAACCAAATGTAGCAAAAACGAGAGTTGTAAGCACGAAGCAAAATATAAAGCACCCGCCCATATGGACCCGCTTAAAGACTATCAATCTAATCTCATATGCTTCTCCCCCTTTTGTCAGTAATGACCAAAAAGGTTTGAAGACATAGAGTCTCTACTCGTTCTCATGAGGAGTAGGTGAAGTAGCAGGGTTGTTGGTGTTGTTTGGCGGTGGAGAAGAGCTTGGAGGTGCTGAAGGAGGTGGTGGTGAAGTAGCATTGTCTTCTTCCTCAATAATTCTGGCAGTCACTATGGCAGCAGAGGAAGAAAACTCAGAGTCTTCAAGGGATGGAGTTCCTAGCAGCACAGCCCTTCGAGGAGGTGTGGAGTCAAACTTGAATCTCTCAGAGAAGCCATCCTCTTGAAGATCAGCTTTAGAACACATGTCCACGTCAGGCAAGAAGATCCGATGGTTGCGGGCTAAGGGCTGATACGAGATGGCGGAGTGTAGTTTGATCAGCCGCATGACCCAAGGGGCGTAGAACTTCAAACCAAACAGATCAATGCCTGATGCAGCAAGTTGGCGTATGAAGAAGTCCTGTGCATTGAAGCATTTGCCATGAAGTATATAGAAGACCAAAGTCTTCATTGCACCCTGAAGCTTGGCATTTGGAGAGTGCCCTTTGACAGGCCAGAGAGTTCGCTTGATGATGTGATAGATGGTTCTGGGCAGGTACTCAAGGTCTTCAACGAAGAACTCTGTGGGATAAGCAGCATCTTGGGGCAATGGCTTCATCATGCTGAGCATTTGACTCATATCAGGTTCTGGCCGCTGAAAGATGCTCTCAATAGCTTCAGCATGCAACTGACAGCCTTGCTCGAAGAGATCGCCAGGAGTGGGCAAGCCAGTGAGCTCAATGATGTCAAATGCATTGGCTTCGTGATGAACGTTGCCAGTCATCCACTCTAGGACCCAAGTCTTCGGATCTCTGCTGTACCCTTTGATGTGAAGTGTGTCATAGAATTGTAGCAGCAGCTCTTCATTCCAATGCTCTTCATCAGTAACAAACTGTAGCAGACCCACTTGCTTGAAGCAATCCAACGCTTCTTCTAGACAGGGCAGACCAGCTATAGCTTCAACATCAAGGCGCTTGTGTGGGAAGATGCAACCTTGGTTGTAAAGAATGCAAGAGTAATAGCTTCGCTGAGGATAGCTCCAGAACCGATCAGATGATATCCTTTCCCTTGAGTAGGGGTTCCTGGAGCTATTGAAGAACGTGTTGTCTGCCCTGAAGCCATTGATGTTGAAGGAGCCAGGTGCTGATGCAGGACCTGGAAACCTTGGCAGTCTTGGGATTGGCTTCTGGACCTGAGGCCTGTGCTCAACATGATAGTTGAATTGGGGACCGGCAGCAGACTCAGGAACAGAAGTGGCAGGATCAGTGGCTTCGCCGTCTTTTGAAGCTTTTGCTGGGAAGGGCTCCACATTAGCTTCATTGGTGGTTGTGGCAGCCTCACGATTTTCATCCTCCACTTGACTAGCTGGAGGGTCGGTCACAAGAACATTCTCCTAGAGAACTGCTTCTTGGTGGGACAGGGGAGTGGGATCTTGTGGGACTCCTTCTTCTGCGGCTGATGCAGCCGGAATGTCCTCAGCAGAGACTTGAGGCCTTGGACCTTTGTGAAGTCTGCGGATCGCAGACGACGCCTGTGTAGTTGGAGTGGGTTGGGCCTCATAGTCTTCTTCCTCTTGTGGGCGATCCGCCCATGAAGCATCCTGTGCAATTGGCGTCAGTGGACGACCAATGCTGATGAGTTTGCTGTTTTCAAACTGAGGAAGGACTGCATCATCTTCTACATTGTCATGATGACCAATGTCTTCAGCAGCGATGGGATCAGCTGCTGGAATGTCTTCAGCTTTAGGAGCCTCTATGGAAGCAGGCTCATGAACTGTCAGTTGACGTTCTGCGTCAGGATGAACCATAGAAATGGGTTCAACTATCAAGGGCTCTGTGGGAGCAGCCCGAGCTTTCTTGGTCTTTCTCTTTTTCTTGGTGGGGGCAGTAGGAGAGGCTTCAGAGTGTTTCATCTTCCTGGCTTCAGCCTCAGCAGTTCTTGTCTTCTTGAGCTCTGAAGCTGTTGACCGGCTTTTTGGCTTTGAGCCAGTCAGTCTAGTTGGGAAGACAATCGGAACTGCTTCTTGCCTTGGTGCATCAGGTTCAGCCGTAGCAGCCTTCTTCTTCTTCTTTGCGGCCATCCTGGGGTCGATGCCAGGACGCCCAAGTGCCTTGCGCTTCTCAGCCTCATTATAGGCTTGCACACATCTGTCAGCCAGAGTCTTCATGCGCTCACGCGAACCCTGAGCTTCTGCACGCTTCTTCACAAAGGCTTCCTTGAGCTCGTGCATCATTGTCTTGAAGTTCTTCACTTCTTGCACGCTGAGCTTGGCCATATGCTTCTTGAACTGAGCCTTTTCATAGTCAATCTTCTGCTTCAGTTCAACAACGCGCTGGGCAATAGCAAGTTCTGAAGCAATGGCGCCTTGGAAGGCGACACTGAGGCCAATGGGTAGCTGCAGATCTTCAAAGCTGATGTTTGGCGTGTCAAACCACTCGTCAATGAGGTTGTGGATGATGGTGACATCAAAGAGAGGCAGATCATTGAAGATTTCTGCTTCTTCTTTGCTCTTGATGAGTTGCTCAAGAGTGTCATCTACAAGATCTTCATCACTTGACAGATCAATGTCGTCATTGCACAGAATGGCAGCAACTGTTAGCTCTTGGCCAGTGTGAGACAGAGGCATCTTGGCCTTCTGGGGCTTGGAGACGCGTGATAAGTCTTTAGACTGCACACTGTCTTCAGGAGGTGCAGTTGCCAATGGCTTCGCCCTTGAGATTTTTGGTGAAGGGGCCGGCTTTGAAGCTTTTGGCTTCTTCAACTGCTTTGGCTTCGGCACTGCAGGCGCGTCATCAGACTCAGTGTCAGCTGCAGGCTCATTCACTGCAGTCCCTTGAACCAAGATGTAGGTGATGAGGCCTTCAAGGTTGGCGAAAGGACCGATGACATTGGGTTCTGCATGTCATGTGCCATCTGCCCTTGGAGATGAGGGACCAGGGTTGAAGTCTAACCCAAAAGTCTTCTTGTTCTGCTTCACTGAGTTCTGAGCAAACTGGAAGTTGCGCTTGAACAGATTGTCGTCACGACACCATAGCAGTGATGATGAGTGTGCATCAGCAGGCTGTGGTCCACGGACCATGCATGGATAGAAGCCTTGAGCAATGGCTTCATCTCTGGACCTGGGTAGAAGATTCTTGAATAGGATGTCTCCCCATGGTCTCTTGATGGCGTTTTTCTCAGCATACTCCTGGGTCACAAATCTGTATTTGAACCATTGTTCTGCCCAATATCTTCGAATCCATTGGATTTGGGTCTTGCACTGACTGTAATCCTCTTCAGGATCTGTCTTGTACATTTCTGAGAGTTCATCTGGCAGATCTCTGGAGGTCTCACCATGATGCTTTCTGCCACCCTTCCTTGCTGCTTTCTCTGAAGCCATAAACTTTAACTTGAAAGGCTTCAAGACGTTCAAAGGCTTCAAATGTTTTCGTTTGCTGGACCAACAGGAACTGGCTTCGAGAGAATTTATGTGATGCTGTAAGAATTCTGCAAATGAATGCAGACTATGAGAACCAAAGGATTCTCCCATGGACATGTACCCATGACAGCATTAAGGTGCGAGGGAAGGGGAAGAGGTCATATGCATTCTCAGAAGATTTTGAAGATAAATCTGTTTAGAAGACATTGACCTCATCGTGCGAAGACATTCACTCGTAGATAAGAAGTTGGTTCCAGATTTGTATGAATCCACAGATCAGTACAAGTGAGGAATCTAACTACTTTGTGAAGCACAAGTGAATATACTAGGCATGTTATGAGATGCAGTATGAGAGAGATCTAGCTTGTGTGAATCAGAAACTGCTTGTGGTAGAAAGTGATGGATCAATAGGATCAACGGTGCTGTAAAAAGGGAGTTTTATTTACCACACTGAGAACTGCTAGACGGAGTGGGAGATGAGGCCGAGCAGTTCACTCTTCCGTGCCCTAACTTGGCAACGGAGGACACCTACGGCGACGGCGGAGAGGACAATGTCCGCGGTCAGCGTGAAGACGGCGTCGGAGAGGTTGCGGCAGCGAAGCGCTTCGTCACCGGCATCGTCGAGGGCTAGCGGTGGCGCTAGGGTTCGTGCGAGGGTGGAAGAAGATATAATGACCGCTGTGAGTGTGTATTTATAGGCACAGGGGCGGTACTGTGCTATTACACAGGTGCCCCTGGCGATTCGCATCTGAGGAACACATGGCCATTATGCGAAATTTTGGGGTTTGTTCCACGTCCCACGCACGCCTGGATTGTCGGGTGGTCGTTCCTACTTCTCCGGATTTCATGTGGAGGAATGAGCATTGAAAACGAACTTAATGGTGGTCTCTGTATCTTCTACTGACAAGGACGCAGAGAAGACATTCGACAGTTTCAATAGAATGCATATGACTTGGAGAGATAGAGTTTGAGATAGAAAGCATAGAGAGGTTAGGGTCCGA
Organism: Triticum aestivum; assembly: GCF_018294505.1. Classification (NCBI taxonomy): domain Eukaryota; kingdom Viridiplantae; phylum Streptophyta; class Magnoliopsida; order Poales; family Poaceae; genus Triticum; species Triticum aestivum. The sequence goes on along the minus strand of NC_057797.1, from coordinate 515,814,564 downwards.
TCACATTCACTTAGTTCAAAAGATTCAACACGAAGACATAGCTATAAGTGAATGCTGTAGAGGACAGAACACTATATATATATATATATATATATATATAATCAACATAGTGAAGATAATCATGAAAATATGTTGAGATCGAAGCCAAACCAAATGTGAAGACATTGCAAGGTAACGCCATGAGTGAAACACTTCAAAATAGAACGTTTGGTGGTGGCGTTACCCACCGTATAGGAAGTATTAGACCCAGACATGGCGCACAATTATCGTGGCGCTCCGAAGTCAAATTCCACATTAATGTATTCACACTTAGAATGTATGTCTTCATTGATTGGAGATATACTTTACTTTGTGTGTTGCACATCTAAGTCATCAATATGCATAAGGGTTAGGATGTGTGCCTGATCACAGGACATTTGAGGATTCCAGGATATTTAGCTCACACCGTAACTTGCAAAACCTCTTCTCATCCAAGGGCTTGGTGAAGATATCTGCCAATTGCTCTTCAGTGTTGACGTGTATGATATCAATGTCTTCCTTCACAACATGATCTCTGAGAAAGTGATGACGAATTTCAATGTGCTTTGTCTTCGAGTGCTGAAATGGGTTGTTGGCAATCTTGATGGCGCTTTCGTTGTCACAGTAAAGTGGCACTTGCTTCAGATGAATGCCATAGTCCTTGAGTGTTTGCTTCATCCACAGAAGCTGAGCGCAGCAAGATCCAGCAGCAATGTATTCAGATTCAGCAGTGGAGAGAGATACACAGTTCTGCTTCTTTGAAGACCAACATACAAGTGATCATCCCAGAAAGTGACATGTGCCTGATGTAGACTTGCGATCGACTTTGTCACCAGCATAATCAGCATCCGAGAATCCAACCAGATCAAACTCTGAGCCCTTTGGATACCATAATCCTAGAGTTGGGGTGTGAGCCAAATATCGAAGAATTCGCTTCACAACTAAGTGATGCGACTCCTTTGGTGCCGCTTGAAATCGAGCACACATGCAAACACTAAGCATAATATCTGGCCTAGATGCACATAGATAAAGTAAAGAACCAATCATGGAGTGGTATACCTTTTGATCGAACTCTTTACCATTGTCGTCAGGACCCAGATGATGTTTGGCTGGCATTGGTGTTGTGAAGCCTTTGTAGTCTTGCATACCAAACTTCTTCAGGCAATCTTTGAGATACTTCTCTTGAGATATGAAGATGCCATTGTGTTGTTGTCGTATTTGAAGACCGAGGAAGAAATTCAGCTCCCCCATCATGGACATCTGATATTGCTCTTGCATCATATATCCAAACTCTTCACTGTACTTCTGATTGGTGCAGCCGAAGATAATGTCATCCACATATATTTGGCACACAAACAGTTCACCATCATATGTCTTTGTGAAAAGAGTGGGATCTAGGGAACCAGGTATGAAGCCTTTGCTCTTCAGGAAGTATTTGAGTGTGTCATACCAGGCCCGAGGGGCTTTTTTGAGGCCATACAGTGCCTTGTTGAGTTTGTATACCATGTCAGGATGTTTTGGATCTTCAAAGCCAGGCGGTTGTGCAACATACACTTCTTCTTCAATCTTGCCATTGAGAAAGGCACTCTTCACATCCATTTGATATAGAAGTATGTTATGATGATTTGCATAGGCCAGCAGTATGCGTATGGCTTCAAGTCTAGCCACAGGAGCAAATGTTTCATCGAAGTCAATGCCTTCCACTTGAGTATATCCTTGAGCAACGAGACGAGCTTTGTTTCTGACAACTTGACCATGCTCATCTTGCTTGTTGCGGTATATCCATTTGGTGCCTATTATATTGTGCTTCCGTAAATCAGGACGCTCAACCAGTTCCCATACATTATTCAGCTCAAACTGTTGAAGCTCTTCTTGCATAGCTTGAATCCATTCAGGTTCCATGAAGGCTTCTTCAACTTTCTTGGGTTCTGCTATTGAGACGAATGCAAAGTGCCCACAGAAATTTGCTAGCTGAGTTGCCCTTGAACGAGTGAGTGGACCAGGTGCATTGATGCTATCATTTATTCTTTCAATCTGCACTTCATTGGCAACGCGAGGATGTACAGGGCGAAGACTTTGCTCTTGCTGTTCATTGTCGTTGTTGGAAGGAATGTCTTCAGGCGGAGCATTTTCTTCATGTTGATTAGGTACTGAGATGATAAGTTCTTCTTCAGGATGAGCTTTAGAAGGTATAATTTCTCCAGTTCCCATTAGCTTGATTGATTCACTAGATGGAACTTCATCTAGCACATTTGGCAGTTGCTCTCTTTGTGAACCGTTGGTCTCATCGAACCGCACATCCACTGTTTCAACCACTTTGTAATGAAAGAGATTGAAGACTCTGTAGGAGTGTGAATCCTTTCCATATCCAAGCATAAAACCCTCATGTGCTTTTGGTGCAAACTTTGAGGTGTGATGTGGGTCCTTGATCCAGCACCTTGCGCCAAATACTCTGAAGTAACTGACATTTGGCTTCTTGCCAGTAAGGAGCTCATAAGATGTCTTGTTCAGTAGCTTGTGAAGATAAACATGATTGATTGTATGGCATGCAGTATCAATGGCTTCGGGCCAGAATTTTCTTGGGGTCTTGTATTCATCTAGCATCGTTCTGGTCATCTCAATTAGTGTTCTGTTCTTGCGTGTACGGGGCTGAGAATTCATGTGTGATGCCCAATGTATCAAGATATGTATCAAGGCCAGTGTTATTGAATTCAGTGCCATTGTCACTTCTGATGTGCTTTATCTTAGCGCCATAATTGTTCATAGCTCGATTGGCGAAGCGTCTGAAGACATCCTGCACTTCAGTCTTGTAAAGGACTATGTGCACCCAAGTATATCTAGAATAATCATCAACAATAACGAAGCCATAGAGGCAAGCAGTAGCAGTAAGAGTTGAGTAATGAGTGGGACCGAAAAGATCCATGTGAAGCAGTTCGAAGGGTCGAGTTGTGGTCATGATTGTCTTCGAGGGATGTTTGGCCCTCGTCATCTTCCCTGCTTCACAGGCACCACATAAGTGGTCTTTCTTGAACTTGACGCCCTCGATGCCTATGACATGCTTCTTCTTTGCAAGGGTGTGGAGGTTCCTCATGCCAGCATGTCCAAGCCTCCGATGCCAGAGCCAGCATTCTGAAGCCTTTGCTAGAAGACATACTACAAGTTGTGGTCCTGCTGAGAAGTCTACCACGTACAAATCATCTTTTCGATATCCTTCAAACACTAGAGACTTGTCAGATTCCATTAGTACAAGGCAACGATATTTTCCAGACATTAAGTTGAAGCCAAGGGATTCAACAAGCATGACTTTATCCATGTGTTGATCCCTTGAGATTGCAACTCTACCTAGACCCAATACCTTACTTTTACCAGTGTCAGCAAATGTGATGTGGCTCTTGTTGGATGGACGTAAGGTTGAGTCCATAAGAAGACTTATTTTGCCAGTCATGTGGTTTGTACACCCACTGTCAATAATCCATCCTGAAGACGCTGGTGTCGTACCCTACAGTGCAGTTAGGGGGATAGGCTTCACCAAGAGCATTGTGAAGCAAAAACATTTGACGAACCAGTGGGTTATGAAAGCTTAGATCCAGGTTAGGACTAATAGGGAGAGTAGCAAGCGATTCAGGTACGAAGTACATAGTAAGACCATTTGGGCATTTGATCTTGCGCCCTACAAGATGTTTAAGGTCCCCAGCAATAGCGTCAGACGATTTTGGTTTTCTGCTGGAGACCTTTCCCTGCAAAAGAGAGTTAAGCTTTCTTAGCCACCCACATCTTCATGGGTGGCTTAGAAGCAATAAGTCTAAGTGCAGCATCTGAGAATTTTGGCTTTGAAGCCCTAGCAAACAGTCTTGCAGGCGGACAATAGTACTCATAAGAATAAGCAGAATAGTTCTTGGTCTTATGAACATGGCGGTTTGATGAACCGCTCTCATATTCATATGCCTGAGTATGGTTTCTCTGCAAAACATTTGCGTTAGTGCGACTCGGGTGAGTCCTCTGTCTGTATGAAGCCTTTAGTCTGAGGTTTGTCTTCTTCACGTGAGGTGTCATGAAGACATTCACAGGAAGATTTTCCAGACACCTTTTCGGAACCCAGATCTTCTTCATAGGCGGTCCATTCCTGCAGTTAGTACCAATGTACCTGGCAAACACTTCACCATTCTGATTCTTAAATAGTATATAGTTTGCATCAAAGGATTCATCAATGATAATGGGGTTAGCACAAGTGAAGCCACTTAGATTGGATGGATCTGCTGAAGGTTCCTTTGCAGCAACCCACATGGTTTTGGGGTACTGCTCAGGTTTCCAGTAAGAGCCATCTGCATTCATTTTCCTTACGAACCCAACACCCTCTTTCCTAGGGTTTTGGTTCAGAATCTGCTTTTTGAGGACATCACATAGTGTCTGATGCCCTTGAAGACTTTTGTACATCCCTGTTTCAAGCAATGTCTTCAACCTAGCATTCTCATCAGCAATAGCGGTGGTATCCTCAGCAGAGGGGTTAGTTACCACATCAACAGTTGAAGATGTTGCAACAGCAGTAGCAGTAGAACATTCAGCAACAGAAGTAGCATTATCACGCTCAATGCATTTAAGACATGGTGGTTCAAATCCTTCCTGAGCGGGACTGGTCTGTTTGGCGCGAAGTGACTCGTTTTCCGTTTGAAGATCTTCATGAACCGCTCTCAATTTCTCAAGATCCTGCTTCCTTTGAAGATAATCATAGGAAAGCTTTTCATGAGTTGTTGAGAGAGTTTCATGACGACTTTCAAGTTCCTGATACTTAATGTGAAGATTTTTTATGTCTTCAATTAAGGATTCCGATCGAGTCATTTCAGCACCTAACAGATCATCGCTTCTGTCTAACAGTTTTTGAATATGTTCCATAGCTTTCTGTTGTTCAGTTGCAATTTTAGCAAGTGTTTTGTAGCTAGGTTTTGAACCACAATCAGAGTCATTGTCACTAGATGTTTGATAGTGAGTAGTGCGTGTGTTTACCTTGGCACCGCGTGCCATGAAGCAGTAGGTAGAAGCGGAGTAGTCATTGTCATTTGCATCAGTGTCGGTGATGAAGTCATTGTCTTCAGTGTTGAAGATGGACTTGGCAACGTATGTTGTAGCCAGACTTGCGACGCCTGAGTCAGATTCCTCCTCAGACTCCACCTCCGCCTCCTCGGAAGCAGACTCCTCCTCTGAATCCATTTCCTTGCCAACAAACGCACGTGCCTTGCCAGATGAGCTCTTCTTGTGTGATGAAGACTTTGAGGAAGACTTGGAAGAAGACTTTGAGTATTTCTTCTTCTTCTTGTTGTTGTCAGAGTCATATTCCTTGCTCTTCTTCTTCTTTTTGTTCTCATTGTCCCACTGTGGATACTCAGAGATGAAGTGGCCAAGTTTCTTGCACTTGTGACATGTTTTCCTCTTGTAGTCATGAGCAGGAGCTTCATCATTCCTTGAACTTGATCGGGAAGACTTTCTGAAGCCTTTCTTCTTGGTGAGTTTTTGGAACTTCTTGACAAGCATAGCAAGTTCCCTTCCAATGTCTTCAGGATCATCAGAACTGCTGTCAGATTCTTCTTCAGATGAGGAGACAGCTTTTGCCTTCAAGGCACGAGTTCGCCCATAGTTTGGACCGTAGATATCTCTTTTCTCCGAAAGCTGAAACTCATGTGTGTTGAGCCTCTCAAGTATGTCAGACGGATCAAGTGTTTTGAAATCAGGACGTTCTTGAATCATCAGGGCCAGGATGTCAAACGAACTATCAAGTGATCTCAGCAGCGTCTTGACGACTTCGTGTTTGGTAATCTCAGTGGCGCCGAGGGCTTGAAGCTCATTTGTGATGTCAGTGAGTCGGTCAAATGTGTGCTGGAAATTCTCATTGTCATTTGGCTTGAAGCGATTGAAGAGGTTGCAAAGGACACTGATTCTCTGATCTCTCTGGGTTGAGATGCCTTTGAAAGTGCAACTATCCCTAGGTGGTTTTGGTAATTCATAAGAACATATAGCTCATTGAGCTAATGCTATTCCAAGATGACTATTTCAGGAAAGCTCAATGATTGGCATGGCATGGATGTGAAAGTGGAACCCTCAAAATGCTAAGGACAAAGGATTGGCTCAAGCTCAAAAGCTCAAGACTCTTCATTTTATATTTTAGTGATCCAAGATCACATTGAGTCTTTAGGAAAAGCCAATACTATCAAGGAGGGATGAGGTGTTGCTTAATGAGCCTCTTGCTTCATGTGCTTAGTGATATGCTCCAAAACCCTCAACTACTTTCCCATATCCACATATGACCTAAACCCTAAGCCAAACTCGGTCCTACCGATTCTTTCTATCCGGCGCCACCGAGTTTCACTTGTCATAAGCCACTGCCAAACCCTAGCAATTCAGTTCTACCGATAGGGATCTCGGTCTCACCGAGATGGGATTGCAAACTCTCTGTTTCCCTTTCGTAACTTTTCGATCTCACCGAAAGAGCGAATCGGTCCCACCAAGATTGCAGTGTAAACTCTTTGTTTCCTTTTTGTAACTTTTCGGTCTCACCGAAAGAGCAAATCGGTCCCACCGAGTTTACCTGACCAACTCTCTGGTTAGCTTATTACCAAACTCGGTCTCACCGAGTTTGTGTAATCGGTCTCACCGAGATTACATTATGCCCAAACCCTAACCATATCGGTCCTACCGAGTTGCATGTCAGTCCCACCGAAAATCTCTAATGGTCACTAGGTTTACCTTTTCGGTTCGACCGAGTTTGTTGATTCGGTCCCACCGAGATTGGAAAACTGTGTGTAACGGTTGGATTTTGTGTGGAGGCTATATATACCCCTCCACCTCCTCTTCATTCATGGAGAGAGCCATCAGAACACATACACAATTCCAACTCATATGTTCTGAGAGAGAACCACCTACTCATGTGTTGAGACCAAGATATTCCATTCCTACCATATGAATCTTGATCTCTAGCCTTCCCCAAGTTGCTTTCCACTCAAATCTTCTTTCCACAAAATCCAAATCCTATGAGAGAGAGTTGAGTGTTGGGGAGACTATCATTTGAAGCACAAGAGCAAGGAGTTCATCATCAACACACCATTTGTTACTTCTTGGAGAGTGGTGTCTCCTAGATTGGCTAGGTGTTACTTGGGAGCCTCTGACAAGATTGTGGAGTTGAACCAAGGAGTTTGTAAGGGCAAGGAGATCGCCTACTTCGTGAAGATCTACCGCTAGTGAGGCAAGTCCTTCGTGGGCGATGGCCATGGTGGGATAGACAAGGTTGCTTCTTCATGGACCCTTCGTGGGTGGTTGCTTCTTCGTGGACCCTTCGTGGGTGGAGCCCTCCATGGACTCGCGCAACCATTACCCTTCGTGGGTGGAGCCCTCCGTGGACTCGCGCAACCGTTACCCTTCCTGGGTTGAAGTCTCCATCAACGTGGATGTAGGATAGCACCACCTATCCGAACCACGGGAAAAACATCCGTGTCTCCAATTGTGTTTGAATTCTCCAAACCCTTCCCTTTACATTCTTGCAAGTTGCATGCTTTACTTTCCGCTGCCAATATACTCTTTGCATGCTTGCTTGAATTGTGTGATGATTGCTTGACTTGTCCTACAATAGCTAAAATCTGCCAAGAACTAAAATTGGGAAAATGTTAAGTTTTTATTTGGTCAAGTAGTCTAATCACCCCCCCTCTAGACATACTTTCGATCCTACAGCCTTCATTCACCTTGGAGAGCCAGTCCCAGACCAGCTTGGATGTCTTCAAAGCACTCACACGGCCATACTGTCCTTTAGTCAGATGACGACAGATGATGTTCTTGGCAGTAGAGTCCAGTTGAACAAATTTCTTGACATCAGCAGCAGTGAAACCTTCTCCAGCCTTGGGAACACCGTTCTCAACGACATACCATAGTTCGACGTTAATGGCTTCAAGATGCATGCGCATCTTATTCTTCCAGTAGGGATATTCAGTTCCATCGAAGACGGGGCACGCAGCGGAGACTTCAATTATCCCTGCAGTCGACATAGCTAAAACTCCAGGTGGTTAAACCGAATCACATAGAACAAGGGAGCACCTTGCTCTGATACCAATTGAAAGTGCATTATATCGACTAGAGGGGGGTGAATAGGCGATTTTTATGAAAGTCTTCAGAACATGGGAGTTTTGAAGACAAACGATAAAATTAAACCTATTACCATGCAGCAGAAGGTAGACTACACTAGGCAAACCATAGTCAAGTATTCAATGAAGTGAAAGCACAAAGACTAATAGCAGCTAGGTAGTAAGGATCAGGTAGGAAGATATTTTGAAGCCAAACAGAACACGCAGTCACTCGGTGAAGACAAATGATAGAGCAGGCATACAATGACTTCACAAGGAGTAACAGTAAGTAAAGTGAAGTGAAGATGAAACCAGTGACTCGTTGAAGACAATGATTTGTTGAACCAGTTCCAGTTGCTGTGACAATTGTACGTCTGGTTGGAGCGGCTAGGTATTTAAACCTTAGGACACCCAGTCCCGGACACCCAGTCCTAAACACGCAGCTCAGGACACCCAGTCCTCACCGTATTCTCCTTGAGCTAAGGTCACATAGACCTCGCCCAATCACTTTGGTAAGTCTTCAAGGTAGACTCCCAAACCTTCACAGACTTCGTTCACTAGCAATCCACAATGTCTCTTGGATGCTCAGAACGTGACGCCTAACCGGCTGGAGGATGCAAAGTCCTCAAGTGTAATAAGTCTTCAGATCACACAGACAAGAAGACTTAAGTGATGCCCAATTCTCTCTGGCTCTGGTGGTTAGGGCTTTATCCTCGCAAGGAATTCTCTCTCAAAGGCTTCGAGGTGGGTTGCTCTCAAACGACAGAAGCCGTACTTTCAATCTGAGTAGCCAACCGTTTATGGTTGTAGGGGGTGGGCTATTTATAGCCACTTGGCAACCCGACCTGATTTGTCCGAAATGACCCTGGGTCACTAAGGAACTGACACGTGTTCCAACGGTCGGATTTCAAACTCACACGGCAACTTTACTTGGGCTACAAGCAAAGCTGACTTGTCCGACTCTGGACAAGATTCGCTCTCATAGTATTCACTCGAAGACATAGGTTTTTGGTTTAGGCATCACTTTAGTCATTCTGACTGGTTCTCTTGGACCCCACTTAACAGTACGGTGGTTCCTATGACTCAACACAAAAGAAAAAGAACTACGAAAGATCTAAGTCTTTGAGCTCCATAGGCTTCATATAGTGTCTTCTCTTGTCATAGTCTTCAATGTGAATATCTTCATATACCACCTTTGACTTCAATGTCTTCATACATTTTTAGGGGTCATCTCTGGTAGTAAAACCGAATCAATGATGGACTTCTACCTGTGTTATCCTGCAATTCTCAAAAACACATTAGTCCCTCAACTAGGTTTGTCGTCAATACTCCAAAACCAACTAGGGGTGGCACTAGATGCACTTACAAGATCAAAATGCAAGATGCAAAGTTTTGGGAAAGCCCTTTTATTCCCTCTCATTCAACTTTCAAAAAGTTTTCAATTTCCAATCATTTTCACACAATCAATCACACAACAATAAAACAAACAATCATAATAATTTATTTAATATAACATTCCAAAATTTAGAATTTTGGGATGTTACAGATAGTATATTTATATGTGAACCTCTCTTTCTCTATTACTTCCTATTAATTGCAACGATGACCAAAACTATGTTTGTCAACTCTCAACAACTTTTATTCATCATACTCTTTATATGTGAGCTCATTACTCTCCATAAGATCCATATGATCTCTTTATTTCTTTTTATTCTTTCTCTTTTTATTTCCTCAAGATCATGGCAAAATAGTCAGGCCCTTGACTCAACACTAATCTTTATTATATATAGCTCACGGACTCGATTACATAAGAAGATCATAAAGCAAAACTCACAACTAGATCATACTAAAAATTTATTCTACTAGATCAAGATATTATCAAAAGGATCGAACTAAGAAAAACGGTAAAGATCAAAGTGATGGTGATACGATACCGGGGCACTCCCCCAAGCTTGGCAGTTGCCGAGGGGAGTGCCCATACCCGATGCTCAGTTCTTATTTGTTGGTGAAAAAGGTGTCGGTGATGATGGGTAGTCGCACATCGAGCGTAAGAGATCCTCCAATTTGCGGATAATGCCCTTGAGTGCGATGATATGCTCCTTCAACAAAATATTTTCACTTGTGAGATACTTGTTTTGAATATGAGCTAAATCAATCATCTTGAAAGCCTCAATATTCGGTGGGGTAAAGAGATTGTGGTGAGGTGGAAGGATGTCTTCTTCTGCTACCGCCGGTACTTGATCCCCATGGCCTTCTTGATCCCATCATCCTTGTTGATCTCTCCGGGTTCTTCTCTCTTCAGCTCTATCTTCATTAGCCAAGCGTCGTTGCCCTCATTGTTGGAGGAGGGAGAAGACATGATGCTTGGCCTGACAACCCTAGCAGAAAATAGCTCAAAACAAGAATAGGAGATTTTTTCATGATACGGTGGTCAAAACCTTCGGGAGATTATATAATGAATTTTTACCGACAAAAAGAAGTATCGTACAAGAAAACGGAGTCCGGAGAGCACACGAGGTGCCCACAAGGCAGGGGGCGCACCCTCCACCCTCATGGAAGCCTCATGTCCTTTCCGGTCTGCTTCTTAATTTCCTATTTTCTTAAATATTCCAAAACGGAGAAAAATTGCCATTAGAACTGTTTTGGAGTCGGTTTACTTACCGTACCACATACCTATTCCTTTTCGGAGTATGAAACGTTATGGAAAGTGTCCCTTATGTATTCCTCCGGGGTTACGGTTTCAATAACATTAGTTTCAACATTTATAGGATTACCTGAGATATAATGCTTGATTCTTTGACCATTTACCACCCTCGGATTTGTGCCTTCGAAGTTGTTGATTTTTATGGCACCGGAACAATAGACCTCCAAGATGACGTAAGGACCTTCCCATTTAGAGAGAAGTTTGCCCGCAAAATCTTAAATGAGAGTCGTATAGCAATACACAATCACCTACATTAAACTCACGCTTTTGTATCCTTTTATCATGCCATCTTTTAACTTTTTCTTTAAACAATTTGGCATTCTCATAGGCCTGGGTTCTCCATTCATCAAGTGAGATAATGTCAAAAAGTCTCTTCTCACCGGCAAGTTGAAGTCATAATTGAGACCTTTAATAGCCCAATATGCCTTATGTTCTAATTCAAGAGGTAAGTGACATGCTTTACCATAAACCATTTTATACGGAGACATACCCATAGGATTTTTGTATGCAGTTCTATAAGCCCATAATGCATCATCAAGTTTCTTGGACCAATTCTTTCTAGATCAATTAACAATCTTTTGCAAAATTAATTTAAGCTCTATGTTACTCAAGTCTACTTGACCACTAGACTGCGGCTGATATGGAGATGCAATTCTATGATTAAAATCATACTTAGCAAGCATTTTACGAAAGGCACCATGAATAAAATGTGAACCACCATCAGTCATTAAGTATCTAGGGACTCCAAACCTCGGAAAAATAAGTTCTTTAAGCATCTTAATAGAGGTGTTATGATCAGCACTACCAGTTGGAATAGCTTCTACCCACTTAGTAACGTAATCAACATCAACTAAAATATGTGTATACCCATTAGAGGAAGGAAAAGGTCCCATATAATCAAATCCCCAAACATCAAATGGTTCAATAACAATTGAATAATTCATAGGCATTTACTGACGTCTACTAATATTACCAATTCTTTGACATTCATCACAGGACAAAACAAACTTACAGGCATCCTTGAAGAGAGTAGGCCAATAAAAACCGGATTGCAATACCTTATGTGCAGTTCTATCTCCAGCATGGTGTCCTCTATAAGATTTGGAGTCACACTTGCGTAGGATCTGTTCCTGTTCATGCTTAGGTACACAATGTCTAATAACACCATCTACTCCTTCTTTACAAAGATGTGGGTCATCCCAGAAGTAATGTCTTAAATCATAGAAGAACTTTTTCTTTTGCTGCTATGTGAAACTAGGTGGTATAAATTTAGCAACAATGTAATTAGCATAATCAGCATCCCATGGAGCAGTGCGAGAAGCATTTATGACATTTAATTGTTCATCGGGAAAGCTATCAACAATAGGTAGTGGGTCATCAAGAACATTCTCTAACCTAGATAAGTTGTCTGCAACAGGGTTCTCAGCTCCCTTTCTATCAATAATATGCAAATCAAATTCTTGTAGCAGGAGAACCCATCTAATAAGTCTAGGTTTAGCATCTTTCTTTTCCATGAGATATTTAATAGCAGCATGATCAGTGTGAATAGTTACTTTAGAATCAACAATATAAGGTCTGAACTTATCAGAAGCAAATAAAATTGCTAAAAATTCTTTTTCAGTAGTACCATAATTGCTCTGGGCATTGTCTAGAGTTTTACTAGCATATTGAATAACATTTAATTTTTTATCAACTCTTTGTCCTAGAACAGCCCCTACAGCATAATCACTAGCATCACAGATGATTTCAAATGGTAAATTCCAATCAGGAGGCTGAAAAATAGGTGCAGAAATCAAAACTTTCTTAAGTATTTCAAATGCTTCTACACAATCATCATCAAAGACAAAAGGAATATCTTTTTGTATTAGGTTAGTCAAAGGCCGGGAAATTTTTGAGAAGTCCTTAATGAACCTCCTATAAAAACCGGCATGACCAAGGAAACTTCTTATACCTTTGATGTCCTTGGGGCATGACATCTTTTCCATAGCATCAACTTTAGCTTTGTCAACTTCAATACCTCTTTCAGAAATTTTATGCCCCAAGACAATACCTTCATCAACCATAAAGTGGCACTTCTCCCAATTCAAGACAAGGTTAGTTTCTTCACATCTCTGCAAAACTCGATCAAGGTTGCTCAAGCAATCATCAAAAGAGGATCCATAAACAGATAAATCATCCTTGAAAACTTCACAAATCTTTTCACGAAAGTCAGAGAATATAGCCATCATGCATCTTTGAAGGTAGCATGTGCATTACATAAATCGAAAGGCATACGTCTATAAGCAAAGGTACCAAAAGGGCAAGTAAAAGTAGTCTTTTCTTGATCATCAGCTGACGCAGGTATTTGAGAGAAACCAGAGTAACGATCTAGAAAGCAAAAATGTGTATGTTTGGATAATCTTTCTAGCATTTGATCAATGAAAGGCAAAGGGTAATGATCTTTTTAGTAGCTTTATTTAATTTGCGGAAATCAATTACCATCCTATAACCTGTAATAATTTTTTGTGGAATCAATTCATCTTTATCATTAGGAACGAAAGTAATACCTCCCTTCTTAGGGACACAATGGACAGGACTTACCCACTGACTATCAGCAATGGGATAAATTATACATGCCTCAAGGAGCTTTAATATTTCCTTTCTTACCACTTCTTTCATCTTAGGATTTAGCCATCGTTGGTGATCAATAACTGGTTTGGCGTCTTTCTCCAAATTTATTTTGTGTTGACATAGAGTGGAACTAATGTCCTTAATATCATCAAGAGTATATCCAGCAGCAGGACGGTGCTTCTTCAAAGTTTTCAATAATCTCTCTTCTTCATGCTCTGAAAGGTTCGCACTAATAATAACAGGATATATCTTCTTTTCATCAAGATAAGCATATTTAAGAGTATCAGGCAATGGTTTAAGCTCAAACACGGGATCACCCTTGGGTGGAGGAGGATCCCCTAGGATTTCAACAGGCAAGTTGTGTTTCAGAATAGGTCCCTGTTTAAAGAATACTTCATCTATTTCCCTTCTTTCATTCATATACATATCATTTTCATGGTCTAGCAAATATTGTTCTAAGGGATCAGTAGGAGGCACAACAATAGAAGCAAGACCAATAATTTCATCTTTACTAGGCAATTCTTTATCATGGGGTTGTCTACGAAATTTAGCAAAATTAAACTCATGAGACATATGCCCTAAACCAATAGAAACAATATCCTTATTGCAGTCTATCTTAGCATTAACAGTATTCAAGATGGGTCTACCAAATATAATGGGACAAAAGTCATCTTGTGGGGAACCAAGAACAAGAAAATCAGCAGGATATTTAACTTTCTCACACAAGACTTCAACATCTCTAACAATTCCAATCGATGAAATAGTATCTCTATTGGCAAGCTTAATTGTAACATCTATCTCTTCTATTTCAGCAGGTGCAATATCATGCATAATTTCTTTGTATAAGGAATGAGGCATTGCACTTGCACTAGCACCCATATCACATAAGCCATGATAACAATGATCTCCTATTTTAACAGAAATAACAGGCATGCCTACAATAGGTCTATGTTTATTTTTAGCATCTGGTCTAGCAATTCTAGCAGCTTCATTGCAGCAGTAAATAACATGTCCATCAATATTATCGGCCAAGAGATCTTTAACCATAGCAATTTTAGGTTCAACTTTAATTTGCTCAGGGGGTTTAGGTGTCTTAATATTACTTTTGATAACCACAGTTGAAGCTTTAGCATGATCCTTTATTCTAACAGGGAAAGGTTATTCTAACAGGGAAAGGTGGTTTCTCAATATAAGCAGCATGAACAACATGATCATTATAAGTGATAGTATTTTCTTCAACTTTAATAGGTGCAACTACTTTTACTTCAATGGGAGGATTATATTTAAACCACTTCTCCTTAGGGAGATCAACATGAGTTGCAAAGGATTCACAGAAAGAAGCTACTATCTCAGAGTCAAGTCCATATTTAGTGCTAAATTCACGGAAAGCATGGGTATCCATAAAAGATTTAACACAATCAAACTTAGGTGTTATACCTGACTCCTTACCTTCGCCGAGGTCCCAATCTTCAGAGTTGTGTTTAATTCTTTCCAATAAATCCCATTTAAATTCAATAGTCTTCATCATAAAAGATCCAGTACAAGAAGTATCGAGCATGGAGCAATTACTGAGAGAAAGCCGAGCATAAAAATTTTGAATAATCATTTCTCTTGAGAGCTCATGATTGGGGCATGAATATAACATTGACTTAAGCCTCCCCCAAACTTGAGCGATGCTTTCTCCTTCGCGAGGCCAAAAATTATATATATAATTATGATCACGATGAACAAGATGCATAGGATAAAACTTCTGATGGAATTACAATTTCAATCGCTTGTAGTCCCATGATCCCATATCATCACATAGCCTATACCATGTCAGTGCCTCTCCCTTCAAAGATAAAGGGAAGACCTTCTTCTTTATAACATCATCGGGCATACCTACAGGCTTAAATAATCCACAAACTTCATCCACATAGATTAAGTGTAAATCGGGATGCAATGTTCCATCACCTGTGAAAGGATTAGCTAGCAGTAGGTTGAGGAGCAACTCTTTGATCTACTGGTCGGGGTGAAGATACCCCGAACAAGCCCCTCAAAGGATTATGTTCCATAGTAAAAAGTGACAGTAAATTTCAAAACACTATATAAATTTTTCCTTACCAAATTCCACCTACCAAAGGCGCTTCACTCCCCGGCAGCGGTGCCAGAAAAGAGTCTTGATGATCCACAAGTGTAGGGGATCTATCGTAGCCTTTTCGATAAGTAAGAGTGTCGAAACCAACGAGGAGCAGAAGGTATTCTCTGCAAGCACTGAAATTATCGGTAATAGATAGTTTTGTGATAAGGTAATTTGTAACGAGAAGCAAGTAACAAGTGTAAATAAAGTGCATCAAGATGGCCCAATCATTTTTGTAGCAAAGGACAATCCTGGAAAAACTCTTATATAAATAAAAGCGCTCCCGAGGACACATGGGAATTATCGTCAAGCTAGTTTTCATCACGTTCATATGATTCGTGTTTGGTACTTTGATAATTTGATATGTGGGTGGACCGGTGCTTGGGTACTGCCCTTACTTGGACAAGAATCCCACTTATGATTAACCTCTATTGCAAGCATCTGCAACTACAATAGAAGTATTAAGGTAAACCTAACCATAGCATGAAACATATGGATCCAAATCAGCCCCTTACGAAGCAACTCACACACTAGGGTTTAAGCTTCTGTTACTCTAGCAACCCATCATCTACTTATTACTTCCCAATGCCCCCCCTCTAGGCCCAAGCAATGGTGAAGTGTCATGTAGTTGACGTTCACATGACACCACTGACAACATACATCTCATCAAAATATCGAACGAATACCAAATTCACATGACTACTTATAGCAAGACTTCTCCCATGTCCTCAGGAACAAATGTAACTACTCACAAAGCATATTCATGTTCATAATCAGAGGGGTATTAATTTGCATAATGGATCTGAACATATGATCTTCCACCAAATAAACCAACTAGCATCAACTACAAGGAGTAATAAACACTACTAGCAACCCACAGGTACCAATCTGAGGTTTGGATACAAAGATTGGATACAAGAGATGAACTAGGGTTTGATATGAGATGGTGCTGGTGAAGATGTTGATGGAGATTGACCCCCTCCCGATGAGAGGATCATTGGTGATGACGACGGTGATGATTTCCCCCTCCCGGAGGGAAGTTTCCCCGGCAGAACAGCTCCGCCGGAGCCCTAGATTGGTTCCGCCAAGGTTCCGCCTTGTGGCGGTGGAGTTTCATCCCGTGAGCTAGCTTATCATTTTTCCTCGGACGAAAGACCTCATATAGCACAAGATGAGCATCGAAGGGCCACCAGGGGGCCCACGAGGCAGGGGGCGTGTCCTAGGACGGTGGGTGGCCCCCCTCAGGTACTTCTTTCGTCCAATATATTTTATATATTCTGAAACGTGCTCCCGTGAAGTTTTAGGACTTCTGGAGCTGTGCAGAATAGGTCTCTAATATTTGCTCCTTTTCCAGCCCAGAATTCCAGCTGCCGGCATTCCCCCTCTTCATGAAAACCTTGTAAAATAAGAGAGAATAGGCATAAGTATTGTGACATAATGTGTAATAACAACCCATAATGCAATAAATATCGATATAAAAGCATCATGCAAAATGGACGTATCACAAATCTATCCAAAAACACCTAAAAAGTACTTCTAGTTTCATACTTGTTCTAGGTAAAGCAAACTTTAAGCGTGCGAAGAGGTGTATCGGTGGTTGCTACCACTTGAGCACTGCGTTGGATTTCCTTGAAGAGGAAAGGATGATGCAGCAAAGTAGCGTAAGTATTTCCCTAAGTTTTTGAGAACCAAGGTATCAATCCAGTAGGAGGCTGCGCGCGAAGTCCCTAGTACCTTCACAAGACAAATAACTCCTCGCAACCAACACGATAAGGGGTTGTCAATCCCTTCACGGTCACTTACGAGAGTAAGATCTGATAGATATGATAAGATAATATTTTTGGTATTTTTGTGACAAAGATGCAAAGAAAAATAAAAGCAAAGTAAAAGGCAAAGGAAATAACTAAGTATTGGAAGATTAATATGATGAAGATAGACCCGGGGGCCATAGGTTTCACTAGTGGCTTCTCTTAAGAGCATAAGTATTTTACGGTGGGTGAACGAATTACTGTTGAGCAATTAACAAAATTGAGCATAGTTATGAGCATATCTAGGTATGATCATGTATATAGGCATCACGTCCAAGACAAGTAGACCGACTCTTGCCTGCATCTACTACTATTACTCCACTCATCGACCGCTATCCAGCATGCACCTAGAGTATTAAGTTCATGAATACAGAGTAACGCCTTAAGCAAGATGACATGATGTAGAGGGATAAATTCATGTAATATGATAAAAACCCCATCTTGTTATCCTCGATGGCAACAATACAATACGTGGCTTGCTGCCCCTGCTGTCACTGGGAAAGGACACCACAAGATTGAACCCAAAGCTAAGCACTTCTCCCATTGCAAGAAAGATCAATCTAGTAGGCCAAACCAAACTAATAATTCGAAGAGACTTGCAAAGATAACCAATCATACATAAAAGAATTCAGAGAAGATTCAAATATTGTTCATAGATAATCTTGATCATAAACCCACAATTCATCGATCTCAACAAACACACCGCAAAAAGAACATTACATCGAATAGATCTCCACAAGAGAGGGGGAGAACATTGTATTGAGATCCAAAAAGAGAGAAGAAGCCATCTAGCTAATAACTATGGACCCGAAGGTCTGAGGTAAACTACTCACACTTCATCGGAGAGGCTATGGCGTTGATGTAGAAGCCCTCTGTGATGGGTACCCCCTCCAGCGGAGCTCCGGAACAGGCCCCAAGATGGGATCTCATGGATACAGAAAGTTGCGGCGGTGGAATTAGGTTTTTGGCTCCGTATCTGATCGTTCGGGGGTACGTATGTATATATAGGAGGAAGAAGTACGTCGGTGGAGCAACAGGGGGCCCACGAGGGTGGAGGGCGTGCCTGGGGGGTAGGCGCGCCCCCTACCTCGTGGCCTCCTCCTTTGTTTCTTGACGTAGGGTCCAAGTCACCTGGATCATGTTCTGTGAGAAAATCATGTTCCTAAAGGTTTCATTCCATTTGGACTCCATTTGATATTCCTTTTCTTCGAAAGCCTAAAATAGGCAAAAAAACAGCAATTCTGGACTGGGCCTCCGGTTAATAGGTTAGTCCCAAAAAATAATATAAAAGTGGATAATAAAGCCCAATAATGTCCAAAACAGTAGATAATATAGCATGGAGCAATCAAAAATTATAGATACGTTGGAGACGTATCAAGCATCCCCAAGCTTAATTCCTGCTCGTCCTCTAGTAGGTAAATGATAAAAACAGAACTTTTGATGCGGAGTGCTACTTGGCATAATTTTAATGTAATTCTTCTTAATTGTGGTATGAATATTCAGATCCGAAAGATTCAATATAAAAGTTTAATATTGACATAAAAATAATAATACTTCAAGCATACTAACAAAGCAATCATGTCTTCTCAAAATAACATGGCAAAAGAAGGTTATCCCAACAAAATCATATAGTCTGGCTATGCTCTATCTTCACCACACAAAATATTTAAATCATGCACAACCCCGATGACAAGCCAAGCAATTGTTTCATACTTTTGACATTCTCAAACTTTTTCAATCTTCACGCAATACATGAGTGTGAGCCATGGATATAGCACTATATGTGGAATAGAATGGTGGTTGTGGAGAAGACAAAAAGGGAGAAGATAGTCTCACATCAACTATGCGTATCAACGGGCTATGGAGATGCCCATCAATAGATATCAATGTGAGTGAGTAGGTATTGCCATGCAACGGATGCACTAGAGCTATACGTATATGAAAGCTCAACAAAAGAAACTAAGTGGGTGTGCATCCAACTTGCTTGCTCATGAAGACCTAGGGCATTTTGAGGAAGCCCATCATTGGAATATACAAGCCTAATTCTATAATGAAAAATTCCCACTAGTATATGAAAGTGATAACATAGGAGACTCTCTGTCATGAATATCATGGTGCTACTTTGAAGCACAAGTGTGGAAAAGGATAGTAACATTGTCTCTTCTCTCTTTTTCTCTCATTTTTTTATTTGGGACTTTTCTCTTTTTTTGCCTCTTTTCTTTCTCTTTTTTTTTATTTTTCGTCCGGAGTCTCATCCCGACTTGTGGGGGAATCATAGTGTCCATCATCCTTTCCTCACTGGGACAATGCTCTAATAATGATGATCATCACACTTTTATTTTCTTATAACTCGATACTTAGAACAAAATATGACTCTATATGAATGCCTCCGGCGGTGTACCGGGATATGAAATGAATCAAGAGTGACAAGTATGAAAGAATTATGAACAGTGGCTTTGCCACAAATACGATGTCAACTACATGATCATGCTAAGCAATATGACAATGATGGAGTGTGTCATAATAAATGGAACAGTGGAAAGTTTCATGGCAATATATCTCGGAATGGCTACGGAAATGCCATAATAGGTAAGTATGGTGGCTGTTTTGAGGAAGGTATATGGTGGGTGTATGATACCGACGAAAGGTGTGCGGTATTAGACAGGCTAGCAATGGTGGAAGGGTGAGAGTGCGTATGATCCATGGACTCAACATTAGTCATAAATAACTCATACACTTACTGCAAAAATCTACAAGTTATCAAAGAAAAGTATTACTCACATGCTCCTAGGGGGATAGATTGGTAGGAAAAGACCATCGCTCGTCCCCGACCGCCACTCATAAGGAAGACAATCAAAAAATAAATCATGCTCCAACTTCATCACATAACTGTTCACCATACGTGCATGCTACGGGAATCACAAACTTTAACACAAGTATTTCTCAAATTCACAACTACTCAACTAGCATGACTCTAATATCACCATCTCCATATCTCAAAACAATTATCAAGCATCAAACTTCTCATAGCATTCAACACACTCATAAGAAAGTTTTTACTATTCTTGAATACCAAGCATATTAGGATTATTTAAGCAAATTACCATGCTATTTAAGACTCTCAAAATAATCTAAGTGAAGCATTAGATATCAATAGTTTCTATAAAACAAATCCACTACCGTGCTCTAAAATATATAAGTGAAGTACTAGAGCAAAACTATATAACTCAAAAAATATAAGTGAAGCACATAGAGTATTGTAGCAAATTCAAAATCATGTATGGTTCTCTCAAAAGGTGTGTACAGCAATTATGATTGTGATAAACTAAAAAACAAATACTCAAATCATACAAGACACTCCAAGCAAAACACAGTGGTGAATAAAAATATAGCTCAAAGTAGAGTTACCGATAGAAGTAGACGAAAGAGGGGATGCCTTCCGGGGCAGCCCCAAGATTTGGCTTTTAGGTGTCCTTAGATTATCTTGGGGGTGCCATGGTCATCCCCAAGCTTAGGCTCTTTCAACTCCTTGTTCCATAATCCATCAAATCTTTACCCAAAACATGAAAACTTCACAACACAAAACTTAAAGTAGAAAATCTCGTGAGCTCCGTTAGCGAAAGAAAACAAAAGACCACTTCAAGGTACTGTAATGAACTCATTCTTTATTTATATTGGTGTTAAAACTACTGTATTCCAACTTCTCTATGGTTTATAAACTATTTTACTAGCCATAGATTCATCAAAATAAGCAAACAACACATGAAAAACAGAATCTGTCAAAAACAGAACAGTCTGTAGTAATCTCTAGCTAGCGCAAGATCTGGAACCCCAAAAATTATAAAATAAATTGCTGGACATGAGGAATTTATCTATTAATCATCTGCAAAAAGAATTAACTAAATATCACTTTCCAAATAAAAATGGAATTAGTTCTCATGAGCGCTAATGTTTCTGTTTTTTACAGCAAGATATCAAGACTTTCCCCAAGTCTTCCCAACGGTTCTACTTGGCACAAACACTAATTAAACACAAAAAAACCAAAACAGAGGCTAGATAATTTATTTATTACTAAACAGGAGCAAAAAGCAAGGAATAAAAATAAAATTGGGTTGCCTCCCAACAAGTGCTATCGTTTAACGCCCCTAGCTAGGCATAAAAAGCAAGGATAGATCTAGGTATTGCCATCTTTGGTAGGCAATTCTTCGATGAGGCATCTACCATCCTTAGGGATTTCTTTATTTTTATCGATTATCAAACTTTTAGGCACAAGATCGAAAAATTCATTCGTAACAAATGCTTCCTTAATGATAGCAAAAAGATTAGGATGAATACTTATAGATTTGAGATCCGCGGTTTCCTTACTAAAGGATTCACCCTTATTTTTAGGAACATACATAAGCTTGGCAATTTTAGTAGGAGGACTTGGAGTATTCTTTACGGAAGAAAAGCCGGTTCCCTGATTTATTTTCTCATTCACTATAGGTTCCTTTTCTTTAATATTTTTCAAAGTGACTCCTACTTTAGATCCATATTGAGTGATTCGGTTGTGGATCTTTTTATCCAAATTTTCAATTAACTCTACAGTAGCAACCTTATTTTCAATAATTTCAAGTCTTTGCATTACATGCTCCAAAGTTAACATAGTTCCATTAACCAAAAGAGGTGGTGAGCCAAACAAATCTATCATAGCATTACAAGAATCAAAAGTATGGCTACCCAAGAAGTTCTCTCCGATAATGGTATTAAGGATATATCTGTACCAAGGAGTAACACCTACATAAAAATTGCGAAGAAGAGCAGAAGTAGATTATTTCCTGGTAGATCTATTTTGAGCATTGCAAATTCTATACCAAGCGTCTTTTAGATTTTCTCCCTCCCTTTGTTTAAAATTTAGAACTTCATTCTCAAGAGACAACAGAGAAGATAAGGGACTAGCCATAATGACAAGCAAACGGAAAAGAGACAAACGGAAAAGAGAGGGAGGATAGGGAGAGAGAGGGTGAATAAAACGGCAAGGGTGAAGTCGGGGGGAGAGGAAAACGAGAGGCAAATGGCAAATAATGTAATGCGGGAGATAAGGGTATGTGATGGGTACTTGGTATGTTGACTTTTGCGTAGACTCCTCGGCAAACGGCGCCAGAAATGGCTCGTTGTCGGGAGTCAAATCTTGACTTGTGCGAACCTCCCCGGCAATGGCGCCAGAAATTCTTCTTGCTACCTCTTGAGCACTGCGTTGAATTTCCTTGAAGAGGAAAGGATGATGCAGCAAAGTAGTGTAAGTATTTCCCTCAGTTTTTGAGAACCAAGGTATCAATCCAATAGGAGGCTGCGCGCGAAGTCCCTAGTACATGCACAAGACAAATAACTCCTCGCAACAAACGCGATAAGGGGATGTCAATCCCTTCATGGTCACTTACGAGAGTGAGATATGATAGATATGATAAGATAATTTTTTTGGTATTTTTGTGATGAAGATGCAAAGAAAAATAAAAGCAAAGTAAAAAGCAAAGGAAATAACTAAGTATTGGAAGATTAATATGATGGAGATAGACCCGGGGGCCATAGGTTTCACTAGTGGCTTCTCTCAAGAGCATAAGTATTTTACGGTGGGTGAACAAATTACTGTTGAGCAATTGACAGAATTGAGCATAGTTATGAGAATATCTAGGTATGATCATGTATATAGGCATCACGTCCAAGACAAGTAGACCGACTCCTGCCTGCATCTACTACTATTACTCCACTCATCGACCGCTATCCAGCATGCATCTAGAGTATTAAGTTCATGAAAACAGAGTAACGCCTTAAGCAAGATGACATGATGTAGAGGGATTAATTCATGCAATATGATAAAAAAAACATCTTGTTATCCTCGACGGCAATAGTACAA
The DNA here is from genome assembly GCF_018294505.1 of Triticum aestivum. NCBI lineage: Eukaryota > Viridiplantae > Streptophyta > Magnoliopsida > Poales > Poaceae > Triticum > Triticum aestivum. The sequence goes on along the minus strand of NC_057797.1, from coordinate 515,791,313 downwards.
TACGTGCCTTGCTGCCCCTGCTATCACTGGGAAAGGACACCGCAAGATTGAACCCAAAGCTAAGCACTTCTCCCATTGCAAGAAAGATCAATCTAGTAGGCCAAACCAAACTAATAATTCAAAGAGACTTGCAAAGATAACCAATCATACATAAAATAATTCAGAGAAGATTCAAATATTGTTCATAGATAATCTTGATCATAAACCCACAATTCATCGGTCTCAACAAACACACCGCAAAAAGAAGATTACATTGAATAGATCTCCACAAGAGAGGGGGAGAACATTGTATTGAGATCCAAAAAGAGAGAAGAAGCCATCTAGCTAATAACTATGGACCCGAAGGTCTGAGGTAAACTACTCACACTTCATCGGAGAGGCTATGGTGTTGATGTAGAAGCCCTCTGTGATGGGTACCCCCTCCGGCGGAGCTCCGGAACAGGCCCCAAGATGGGATCTCGTGGATATAGAAAGTTGCGGCGGTGGAATTAGGTTTTTGGCTCCGTATCTGATCATTCGGGGGTACGTAGGTATATATAGGAGGAAGAAGTACGTCGGTGGAGCAACGGGGGGCCCACGATGGTGGAGGGCGCGCCTGGGTGGGTAGGCGCGCCCCCTGCCTCGTGGCCTCCTCTTTGTTTCTTGACATAGGGTCCAAGTCTCCTGGATCATGTTCGGTGAGAAAATCAAGTTCCCGAAGGTTTCATTCCGTTTGGACTCTATTTGATATTCCTTTTCTTCGAAACCCTAAAATAGGCAAAAAAACAACAATCCTGGGCTGGGCCTCCGGTTAATAGGTTAGTCCCAAAAAATAATATAAAAGTGGATAATAAAGCCCAATAATGTCCAAAATAGTAGATAATATAGCATGGAGCAATCAAAATTATAGATACGTTGGAGACATATCAGTGGTCGACAGAACTTGAGGGAATATTTGTCGAAAGAGGCTACAATTGATCCCCTATACTTGTGGGTTATCAGTAGCCACTGCCGAGGACTTAAACAGCATGCTAGACTACGCCTCCGAAGACATCGACGGTATGGATGACGATGTCGGAGCTAACCCAGGCCAAAACTAGCCTATCACTGGGCCTTGGACGGCCACCTCTACATACGTCGTATATATGATGGATACACCCAAAAAGGACGGCGACGACGGCACACAAGACCAGATTGAGGACAAGCCCGTCGAAGCACAACCAAAGCGCCGGCGTCAGCGGCGCCGCTCACGATCGCATCAGAAAAAAGACAGTAATACCGGCACCAAAGATAATAGCACCCCAGACAACGCCGAAGAATCCGACCGCCCCGTAAAGCCTGCTCTCAAGCAGGATGAGTGGGAGTAAGGATAAGTCAACCCAGACGAACCTGTCGAGCATGAGGATTCGGAAGACAGTAACTATCTACCGGTCTCTGAGGAGGATGTCAGCCTCGGCAACGAAGATTTCATTGTGCCAGAGGAGCCCCTCGAGCAAGAGTGCTTCAAGCGACAGCTAATCGCCACTGTGAGGAGCGTGAAAAAGAAACAGCAACAGCTTCAAGCCGAACAGGATACGCTCAACGACAGATGGACCAAGGTCCTGGCTGCCAAAGAATACGGTCTCGAGCGCCCAACAAAAAGTTATCCGAAATGTAGGCTCCTACCATAATTTGACGATGAGGCCCTTGAGCCAATACCGTCAAGATATAATCACGCTGAAGAACTAGATGGACCACCACGTGGACGAGACAAAACGACTGCTTATGCCGGATACCAGCCCGCACCACATAGACGTCCAGGCAAAGAGGTAGTGGCTCCTGGCTACACCTACGACTTACGTCAGGACCTGGAAAATAGAACCAATTAGACGAGATCAATCTACGGATCAAGGGGACATGCTCCAGCGCGAGATGGTGGCAATCAAGCTTGGCGCGATAAGCATAACCAACCTCGGGCCGAAAACCGAACTCCGTCGTGACATTACCCGTTACAGAGGCACCGCACACCCCTTGTGCTTCACTGATGAGGTAATGTCGCACCAGTTTCCAGAAGGGTTGAAACCGGTAAACATTGAAGCATACGATGGAACAACATATCCCGCTGTATGGATTGAAGATTTTCTCCTCCATATTCACATGGCTCGCGGTGACGATCTCCACGCCATGAAATACCTCCCCCTAAAGCTAAAGGGACCAGCACGGCACTGGTTGAATAGTCTCCCAGAGAACTCTATTGGCAACTGCGAAGACTTGGAGGATGCTTTTCGAGACAACGTCCAAAGTACTTATGATCGGCCACCGGACGCAGATGACCTTAGTCACATAGTCCAGCAACCCGGAGAGTCAGCCCACAAACTTTGGACTCGGTTCTTAGTCAAGAAAAACCAAATCGTCGACTGTCTGGATGCCGAAGCCTTAGCGGCCTTTAAGCACAACGTCCATGACGAATGGCTCGCCCAACACCTCAGTTAGGAAAAGACGAAGACTATGGCGGCTCTTACTACACTCATGACCCACTTTTGCGCTGGCGAGAATAGCTGGTTAGCTTGTAGAAGCAACAGTACTAGTGACCCTGGCACTTTGGAGGTCAGGGATGGCAACAGAAGGCCATGACGCAACAAAAACAAGCGTCAGAACAACAATGACGAAACCGAGGATACAACAGTCAATGCCGGATTCAGTGGCTCAAAACCCAGTCGGCAGAAGAAGCCATTCAAAGGAAATAGTGACGGTCCATCTAATTTGGACAAGATACTCGACAGGCCTTGCCAGATTCATGACACCCCCGACAAGCCTGCCAACCATTCCAATAGAAATTGTTAGGTTTTTAAACAGGCCGGTAAGTTAAATACCGAACACAAGGGCAAAGGGCCTCAAAGCGAGGACGATGATGAGCCCCACCCACCGAACACAGGGGGACAGAAGAAAACAGTTAACATGATATATGTCACACATATCCCCAAGAGGGAGCGTAAGCACGCACTAAGGGACGTCTACGCCGTAGAGCCTATCGCCCCAAAATTCAACCCATGGTCGGCTTGTTCGATCACCTTCGATCGCAGGGACCACCCAACCAGTATCCGGCATGGTGGTTCGGCGGCCCTGGTACTTGACCAAATCATTGATGGATATCATCTCACTCGAGTCCTTATGGACGGTGGCAGCAGTCTTAACTTGAATTATCAATATACTGTCTGTAAAATGGGTATTGACCCTTCAAGAATCAATCCTAGTAACACCACCTTTAAAGGAGTGATACCCGGCGTAGAGGCCCGCTGCACGGGCTCATTAACATTGGAAGTAGTCTTTGGTTCACCGGATAACTTCCGAAGCAAAGACTTGATCTTCGACATTATCCCCTTTCGCAGTGCTTATCACGCGCTGCTCGGATGAACTACCTTTGCCCGTTTCAATGCAGTCCCGCACTATGCTTATTTAAAGCTCAAAATGCCCGAAATGCGCGGCGTTATGACAGTCAATGGAAACATGGAGTGCTCCCTCTGTACTGAGGAGCACACCGCGGCTCTTGCAGCCGAGGTGCAGAGTGGCCTCATTAAACCAAAAAAATCATCGGTCATCAAGACCCCGGACACTGCTAAGCGAGTCCGGCCTACTCTACAGAATGACAGCTTGGTAGATCCAGAGCTGGACTAGCAGTTTCGCCTCCGCCGATCGCCCCATAACACCGCGGCATACATACCACGCGTGCATAGTTACACACTTAAAATACCCTGGGCAACGACGGAGGCACGCTGCGGAAAGGGTCTATAGTGCGGCTTGACCCTATTTGGACCATAGCCTTGTTTTTTCTCTTCTTTCTTTTTACTCTCTCATACTGCAGGTTCATTAAAACCTAGCTACCTTATGGTCATGCAAGGGCTCTTCTCCAGACCCCTTCTGTATAAACGACTGTCGATGGCTCCTCTCAAAGGACTTTATACCAAGGAGAAATGGCGCAGACGTGCGGCGGGGCATCAATGGGATCTTCAGGACTACCTTTTATTTTCAGGCCCTGTATACAGCTTCCCCTTGTGTACAAATTCTCGGCATGTAAAATAGCCTTGATGTTCATGGCATTATCTGTAATAACACATCTTGACATATTCATTAGAGCATAAAGGAAACAGTTGATAGCCAACCCCTGTTTGGTATTGGTTTAATTACCACATGTATTCCCTTCTTACTTCAGATTGCCGCACATGCTTTGGCACGGCCTAAATGCTAGGGGCTCCATTTGTCCATGTATATTTTCAAAAGTCCAAACACCTCTAGGGTATACTTCGGCGTCTCGAATATTGCACTCTATGCATCAGCTCCAAATCATGTCTTTGGTCTATAGTTGGGTTACCCGGCTCCTGTGATTACCACCTTATGTTCTGCTAGTTCGGCTAAGATAGTAAAGGGAGAACTACTACGATTGTGTTTCTAGTTCGTCCGGTTAAACACCTCAGTAGAGAAAGTCGAAAACTGACGGTCATGAACGGCGAGAGCTGATCGGCGATTCGGCGACTTACTGCAAATCATTAGCGATTTACCCCGTGTTATATGAAGGGCTGGTCTTCGCCCAGTCATGCGACAAAGGCATCCTAGTTCGGACGGCCGCATACGCACCAAGGGCTAGTACTTAGCCCCACCGTCAAACTCCTATGGCGAAGTGAAAGTAATAAAGCCACATAGTCTGATTGCCTGGTTTGCTGCGCAGATACCTCCTTTATGGACCAAGACGTTGGGTCAAGTGTGATCACGCGCTATACCGAACACCCCTGTAGCATCTACGTGGGGCTGAAGCCGACAACTGGCAAACTTTCAGAGTTAAAACGGTCGCACAAGAGGAAAATAACTCCAGATAAAGGCATAAAATACTTTACAAGCCTTGGTTCACAAAACAAAGTTTTAACATCCCTGATACATTCACTCAAACATAACATCCTTTGAGCATTGGCCCTCTACTATTCGGGCACTCGCTAGGACATCTTCAAAGTATCTCTCCGGCTTGCGGTGGTCCTTGCCTTCGGGCGGGCCTACGGTTGCGACATCGATGGCCTTCAACTTTACCCAGTGCATCTTGACACGGGAAAAGGCCATCCACGCACCCTCTATGCACGCCGAGCGCTTCACAGCTTCAACTCGGGGCAGCGCATCGACGAGTCGCCTCACCAAGCCGAAGTAGCTGCTAGGAATGGGTTCGGCTAGCCAGAGCCAGACTATGAGATCCTTCATGGCCAAGCTGGACATCCTATGTAGCTCTGATAGTTGCTTCATCTGGTTGCTCAACAGCATCGGGTGCTCCAGCACCAGGAACTGTGACCAGAACAGCTTCTCTGTCGAGTTCCCCTCCTTGGCTCGGAAGAACTGCGCGGCATCGGTGGCACTCCTTGGCAGATCTGCAAAGGAATCTAGAGAACTCCACAGACGAGTGAGCAAGGCATATCCTTTAGCCGCAAATATACTCTGTAAAAGAAAGTGCTTACCAGCCACTATTTGTTCGGCCCGCCGGATCTCTTCACGAGCACCCTGGGACTCGGTCCGTGCGTCTTTTGCCTCCTGGAGGGCCTTAGCGAATTCGTCCGCTTGGGACGCAGTCTTCTTATCCAAGGCCTCACACTTGCTGATGGCGTCCTTCAGTTCTTGCTCCACTTCGGCCACCCTCTCCTCATGCTGGTGGCGGGCGACCTGTTCGGTCTTCAGTTCCGCACCCGCTTTGTCAGCGGCTACTCTATTCGCCTTTGCCTCCTTGGCTTGGGCAAGGGCGCTCTTGAGGGACTCGACCTCGGCCACGCCAACTATACTCATAATCACAACAGTAAATGAGTTCAACTTCGAATTTGCATATCACTTCAGATATATGATCAAACTCTTTAAAAGTAGACGCATACCTTGCATCGCATCGAACCGCTTGTTAATGAGGTCGATTTCATGATCGGCCAACTTTAGTTTCCGATTAAGATCGGAAACTTCGGCGGCCTGGGAGGTCGCCGCCAATAGGGAAGCCTGTTATAAAATAGAAAAGTGTTTCACCTCTTCTGAATACTATATGATCCTCTGTCAAGCTTTTTCAGCACCGGACAGAGTTTCAGGGGCTACTATCTATATACAGGTATATTTCCTTCATATGAAAAAGCGTCTAGAGCATTACGTCACATACCTCAAAGCCTGTTAGCAGGCTAGTGAAGGCTTTGTTCAGCCCGCTCTTGACAGACTGAACCTTCTCTATCACCGCACGCATCAGGGTGCGGTGCTCCTCCACGATTGAAGCACGTCGCAGTGCTACCACCAGAGTATTCGGCACCTCCGGATTAGTGGAGGTTGCCGCTGGAGCTGATGCTCCCCCTCCTCCAAAGGAGGTTGCTTGCCCGATTCCAGAACCACGTTGGTCTCCGGAATAATGTCTGGCTGGGGGCCGGCCTGGTCAGGGCCCCCGTCGTCAGTTGCCATGGGGGTTGCACCCCCAATGTCTTCGGCAGCCGAGGTATTACCCTCGGGCGTCATCTGTCCAGCCTCGCCCACCTCTCCGCGGCCTGGAGAGGTCCTTCGGGACAACACTTCAGTGTCATCTGCGATGATTGGCGAAGGGTTCATGGGGCATCTCGCTCCCTACCATCTCTGGTGGCAGAGAACTCCCCTCAGATAACGAAGGGTTGGGGAGGTCACGAGCAGGGCTGAAAGACACACAGTATAATATGTTATATTATGAAAAACATAGTGGATGGAAGACGTATAATAAATCCTTTAATACTTATGATTTGGCCAGGGGCTTCACCCTGGGAAGCCTCTTGGGGATGGGTTCCGCCTCTGAATCCGAACATCCGAGAGGGCCATCTCCCCCCTCTTGGGCGCCTCCTCCTCTGGGTCTGTGGAGGCTGCCCTCTTCTTCTCTCCCCCCTTAAGAGGGGAGTCGCTTTCCGCCTCCTCCTGCTCTTCGTCTTCATCCCCCTCGTGGAAGGAGGGGATTACGGTCCCTTCGGACACTACGTCCGAAGTACCCTTTTGGCGGAGGCCGCCACTAGCCTCCTTGATCTTCTTCTTCTTGGCCTTCTTTTTCGCCGGCTGATAGGGCGCCGGGACCATCATCTTTGTCAGCTGGGGTGTGGTCGGGTCCTCAGTCAGTGATACGTCTCCAACGTATCTACTTTTCCAAACACTTTTGCCCTTGTTTTGGACTCTAACTTGCATGATTTGAATGGAACTAACCTGGACTGACGATGTTTTCAGCAGAATTACCATGGTGTTATTTATGTGCAGGAGCAAATGTTCTCGGAATGACCTGAAACTTCACGGAGCCACTTTTCAGAAAATAAGAAAAATACCTGCCAAAGATGAAGGCCAGGGGGCCCACCACCTTGCCACGAGGGCGGGGGGCGCGCCCCCTATCTCGTGGGCCCCTTGTTACCTCTCCGACTCCAACTCCACCTCCATATATTGAGTTTCAATGAGAAAAAAATCAGAGAGAAGAAATCATCGTGTTTTACGATACGGAGCTGCCGCCAAGCCCTAAAACCTCTCGGGGCTGACCTGGAGTCCGTTCGGGGCTTCGGAGAGGGGAATCTGTCGCCATCGTCATCATCAACCATCCTCCATCACCAATTTCATGATGCTCACCGCCGTGCGTGAGTAATTCCATCGTAGGCTTGCTGGACGGTGATGGGTTGGATGGGATCTATCATGTAATTGAGTTAGTTTTGTTAGGGTTTGATCCCTAGTGTCCACTATGTTCTAGATTGATGTTGCTATGACTTTGCTATGCTTAATGCTTGTCACCAGTGGCGGAGCTTCATGGAGTGCAACCTCGGCCACCGCCCCCAGCCCATGAAGAAATCTGTCACTACCCCTAGGTATTTGGGCCATAAGTACAGGAAAATAAGGCCAAGCCTCATAATTTAGCCCCCCTAAGCCCATAGCCCCTCCAGAATTTTGGCCCAAGATCCGCCACTGCTTGTCAATAGGGCCCGAGTGCCATGATTTCAGATCTGAACCTATTATGTTTTCATCAATATATGAGTGTTCTTGATCCTATCTTGCAAGTCTATAGTCACTTATTATGTGTTATGATCCGTTAACCCCAAAGTGACAATAATCGGGATACTTACCGGTGATGACCGTAGTTTGAGGAGTTCATGTATTCACTATGTGTTAATGCTTTGTTCCGGTGCTCTATTAAAAGGAGGCCTTAATATCCCTTAGTTTCTGTAAGGACCCCGCTGCCACGGGAGGGTAGGACAAAAGATGTCATGCAAGTTCTTTTCCATAAGCATGTATGACTATATTCGGAATACATGCCTACATTATATCAATGAACTGGAGCTAGTTCTGTGTCACCCTAGGTTATGACTGTTACATGATGAACCGCATCCGGTATAATTCTCCATCACTGATCCATTGCCTACCGGCTTTTCATATATTGTTCTTCGCTTATTTACTTTCCCGTTCCTATTGCTATCATCACTACAAAATACCAAAAACATTGCTTTTACTACTATTACCTTTTGTTACCGTTATCACTACTATCATATTACTTTGCTACTAAACACTTTGCTGCAGATATTAAGTTTCCAGGTGTGGTTGAATTGACAACTCAGCTGCTAATACTTGAGAGTATTCTTTGGCTCCCCTTGTGTCGAATCAATAAATTTGGGTTGAATACTTTAACCTCGAAAACTGTTGCGATCCCCTATACTTGCGGGTTATCAAGACTATTTTTTGGCGCCGTTGCCGGGGAGCATAGCTCTATTCTTTGAGTCACTTGGGATATATATCTGCTTATCATTATGAAGAACTTGAGAGATCCAAAAACCAAGATCTATCCCTCAACTACGAGGGGAGGTAAGGAACTGCCATCTAGCTCTGCACTTGATTCACCTTCTGTTATGAGTAAGTTTGCGACACCTACACCTGCTTCTGCTATTCGTTCTGATATGTCGCATGTTATTGATGATGCCACTTCTGCTATGCATGATACTTATGATGAAACTACCTCTATGCCTGATACTACCATGCCACTTAGTGATTTTCTTGATAAACAACTTGCTAGGGCTAGAGAGATTGAAAATATTGAATCTGATGATACTGATGAAAGTGATGATGAAGAATCACTTGTTATTCCTAAGGGTCATGTTTTTGATCAAGAACCTTCCTTAGCTATTTTAGCGTGCCAAAATAGAACTGAACTCAAAAGATTATTAGCTAAATGGAGTAAGCAATCTTTAAATGCTAGAATGAAACCTGACCCTGCTTTTGCTACTTCACCTATCTTTGTTATTGATAAGGATTATGAATTCTCTGTTGATCCTGATATAATTACTTTGGTTGAATCTGATCCTTTTCATGGTTATGAATCTGAAACTGTTGCGGCACATCTTACTAAATTAAATGATATAGCTACCCTGTTTACTAAAGATGAGAGAACTCGTTACTTTTACATCCTTAAAATATTTCCGTTCTCATTAAAGGGTGATGCTAAGATATGGTTTAATTCTCTTGATCCTGGTTGTGTGCGTAGTCCCCAGGATATGATTTATTATTTCTCTGCTCAATATTTCCCTGCTCATAAGAAATAAGCTGCTTAAGGGATATATATAATTTTGTGCAAATTGAAGAAGAGAGTCTCCCACAAGCTTGGGGGAGGCTTCTCCAATTACTTAATACTTTGCCTGATCATCCTCTTAAGAAAAATGAAATACTTGATACCTTTTATAATGGACTAACCGATGCCTCCAGAGATTACCTGGATATATGTGATGGTTCTGTTTTCAGGGAAAGAACACCGGATGAAGCTGAAATTCTATTGAATAATATGTTGACAAATGAAAATAATTGGACACCTCCGGAGCCAATTCCTGATCCTATTCCTAAACCAACTCCGAAGAAGAGGGGTATTCTATTTCTCAGTCCTGAAGATATGCAAGAGGCAAAGAAATCTATGAAAGAGAAAGTGTCGGGGATATACCCTGCGGTATGACCCGGCCAAAATCATGACCCGGCTAGACTTGGCGACTCACCAGAGACCTGGCTGGAGCTTGGCGACTCACTGGTGATCCGCCCGGACATGGTGGTTTACATGTAACCCACCTGGACATTGTGACTCACTGGAGACCCGGCAGGCGGATCAGACGGACGACAAGGCCCAAGGCCCAGCAGGCCGTCTTATACTCTGGTGGGTCGGCTAAAGAAGAAAGGGATGACGAATATTTCCTTTACGAGGAAGCAAGACCCGGACTTGTATTCAAATTGTAAGAAAGGATAGACTAGTCCTAGTCCTACTAGGACTCCACATGTAACCCGCCCCTTCAACATATATAAGGAGGGGCAGGGCACCCTAAGAGGGACAAGATTGACAAGTTCCACAAGTTGGACAAGTTAGGTTTAGACAATAGCTCTTGAGATAGAGCACTCTTGTAACCGTGATCATCATCATCAATATCAATGAAGCAGGATGTAGGCTTTTACCTCCACCGTGAGGGGCCGAACCTGGGTAAAACACCGTGTCTCTCATCCCGCTCAACCCCTCTCAAGCTACAACATAGATGCATTGGCCTCGCGACTAAGTCCTGACACTAAGGACATCTATCGTGACAATTCGACGACAGTTGGCGCCCACAGTGGGGCTCACGCACGGTGGTATTGAGTTCTAGGAGGGATTTCTCCCAGGGATCAAGGAGTTCATAATTTTCTAGATGAGGAAGAGCCGGTTGGAGAGGATCTACATCAGCTTCGAGTTCATCGGTTCTGATTCATAGTTTTTTTTTGAGATTTAAGGTTCAAGAAAATCGAGGTTGCGAGATGTTTGCTGCCGCAAGTCGCTAAGTCAACAGGAGCCATCAACCTGAGACCAGATCGATTTCCCTTTGTGTAAATTAGTCATCACCAAAACCGCTTGGACACCCTGCAAATCCAGTAGCCATCAATCGAAGCTACTGTTTACTCTAGGTGGAGATCAACGACATGCCAACTACTCCCGTCAAGATCAATCACGTAGTACTACTATTCATTGGGAGGCCACGTTGGCGTTCAGATCCGCACGCAAAGGTCAAGCTCAACACGACTCGGA